>NC_058135.1:234661054-234677286 GCF_016433145.1 Gracilinanus agilis | reverse complement strand
ACAGAGAGAGAGAGAGTCAGAGAGAGAGAGGGAGAGAGAGAGAGAGAGAGAGAGAGAGAGAGAGAGAGAGAGAGAGAGAGAGAGATCCCAAAGGCAGCATCTCCCCAGAAGCCTTCCTGTTCTTCCTCCCTCTCTCCCTCCCTCCTTCGGATGGAGAGTCCACATTTGTTTTTAATAACAACTCTGAGCCTTCTCTGCCTGGCAGTGGTCATTGAGAAACCATGACAGAAAGAAGGTATCTGAGAGATAAAGTTGTGCAAGGGATGATTAGCAGCACTTAAGTTTCCTTTTTGTTGAAAGGAAGAATCCCAGATTGAACAGTGCATTGAATGCTATGACAAGCAAGTACTTGATCCCTGCCCAGCTGGAGGGGGAATTGTACCCATCAGCAGCTTTCTAGCGGAGGACGCCTTTATATTTTCAGTCTTTGTCTGAGTCTCTCCAGTTCCTCCCTTTACTTCATGTCAGCACTATATAGTAGGTATGCCAAGTGGTTTTGAAATTTAAATTACAGTCTCTTTTTCAGATGTTATTGGAAAGAACATGTAATTTATAACCACGTGTTAGGGGTACAGGATGTTCATGGTTCACTGCCAATTCTTCCTTTGTAAAGTTAATAAAACTTTCATAAAACACTTATACACTTGTATATTTCATGGTAAAGATTTTTTTTATCTCATAGGCTAATGTAAAGATTTATTAAAACCATTTTTTTGTTAAGAGGAGTGTCAATAGTTTGCAGCTGAGTGTAATTTTGAATCCCCAGTAGATGACGGCCTGATGGAAAATGACAGTTACAGCTTTGTTGATCTAGCACTAAAAATAAAGGATTCTTTCAAGGGATAGAATGCTCTGGTATCCAGAGTGGGCTGGGGTGCACTTGAGGAGCAAAAGGAGAGCTATACGAAGTTACTCACCCCACTCTGGCTCTTGATATAGCCAGCCTCAAAATTTGGCAGGAACCCAGGATGCCCAGAGAAGGAATTGTCCTGAGGATCTTTGGGAAGGGCCCATTCAGTTGGCCTGTCTTTGGTGTGGACCCTTGGTGTCCAAAGCCCAGTAGATCACTGGAGTGTGCTTTCACAGTTCAGACTACTTTACTGAAGAAGATACACTGAACTAAATGGGTTTGGAACTGATGCCCCCAAGAGACCAGTATCTGCACCAATAAACAATCCCAGTTGGCAACCATTTTAACTTCCTCTGTTTTATTTTTTTCCTGTCTATAAAACTCAGTGCCTGGGAAGATGCATCACTGAATTTCCCTTGAAGTCCACAAATGCGGGGGTTTCTCAAAGTGCTAGCCAAGAATCAAGCCTCTTCCCAGATGAAGGGATGCTCTGAGGAAGAACAGGGGTGGTGAGATGTGGGGTGTGGCTAAGTGGGTACTGAATCAGGAGCTCAAGACTCATTTGGTCTGAGTTTTAAAGCCAGAAGAAAGTTTAGAGATCATTGAGTCCAACTTCCTAACCTCTCTATAAGAACTATGGGCCTTAGTTTCTAAAATTCAAAAAAATCTAATAAACATTTAAATACCTACTATGTGCAAGCCAAAGGGCCAAGAACTGGGGTACAAAAACAGAAACAACACAGTGCCCTTACCTAGACCCCCAAGTATACCCATGTAGGACAAGAGTCTATGAACTTAAAAAAATAATAGACAGATAACAGCATTTTGGTATAATTGTTTTCTTTTGTAATCCTATGTATTTTTTTGCATCTAAAAACATTATTCTGAGAAGGGGAGCATAGATTTGACCAGTTTATCAAAGGGGACCAAGACACAAAAAGAATCAAAAACTCCTATATGAGAAGATACAGCATTTATAAAGATAAATAAGTACAATCCAGCAATTCCTGCTCTAGTGTTAAACAGACTGGCTACCATCTTGGAGACTTCTCCCAATTGTTGTATCACCTTGTCTCATTAAGCTCCCATCCATAGTTTCCTCTGGGAATATCTGTCTGGGTCTCCAATGAGATGAGTAAAAGGACCATGTTGTTGTTGTTCATTTAATTTTCAGTCACGCCCACCTCTTTGTGATACCATTTGGGGTTTTCTTGGCA
Source organism: Gracilinanus agilis (assembly GCF_016433145.1). Taxonomy (NCBI): domain Eukaryota; kingdom Metazoa; phylum Chordata; class Mammalia; order Didelphimorphia; family Didelphidae; genus Gracilinanus; species Gracilinanus agilis. Next base: position 234,675,219 of record NC_058135.1, on the reverse strand, counting down.
AAGGAACTGGTGTAGTTTGCCACTTCCTTCTCTAGATCACTTTATAGATGAGGAAACTGAGGCAAACGGGGTTAAATAAGTTAAATAAGCCAGTAAGAGATAGAGATCTGATTTGAATTCAGGACTTCTCAGGCTCAGTGCTCTGTCTACTATGTTACCCATTAGAGGAAGGAAATATGTTATTAACTAATAAGTTAGTAAGGAAAGACTTAAATGAAATTCAGGAGACCTATGATGGGGAGAAGAGGTGCGAGAGGCATGACAAATTTCCTCTATATCCTGATTTGTCAGTAGTTGTGATATGCAGGCAGAGAGCCACCAGATCCTCCCAAACCAATCTGGTGGCCTCTGCCTGCAGGGTTGGGTCTATGGACACCCAAAAGTTGTCTATAATGCATTTGCATGATTTAGAACCATGAGTCATTGCAACACTATCCTCCCATTCCCCAGGCTGATGAACAGGGATGGCTTTAGGTAGTAGTGCTAGTCAGGATAGATTGTGGAGATGGTGTCACTGAAGACCCAAGATACATAGGAAACAGTGCATAATCTGAACTCATGCCCTCCCATTATTTGATTCTCAGAACAACCCTTTACTTAAAAAAAAGTTTTTTTAATAGTCATTTCTAAAACTTCTTCCTCTATCTCCTCCACCACCCTTTGTGTAGGAAAAACATGTGATGCCCATTTTACATATAAAGTCATACAAAACATATTCCCACATTAGCTATGTTTTCAAAAAGGAAGAAAATGTAAAAAAGTGAAAAAAATTAAGCAAAAGATGAGTGTTTGTGACTCCATGTCCCAGTACTTGATCCACTATGCCATCTAGCTGCCCCTAGCTAACAATGGTTTGTTAGTCTACTTTAAATTATTATATGTACAATAGAATCTCATAGCTAGAGGAAACCTCAGCGGGTAGCTGAAAAATCATTTTTTTTTCCTATAGGTTAGTCAAAATATCTATCAAAAAAAGAAAGATGAATTTTATGACCACAGTATTTGAAAATCAAATTTGAAACAATCCCCAATATCTTAAATGTAGCAAGGAAAAAAAAAAACCTCAACAAACAAAATGAAGAATAAAGAACATCACAGAAAAGGGAACAATAACTGTCACAAAGCCCATGCATTTTTATTGAGAGGCGAAGAAGAACTCTGTTGCTCTTATAGTCTAATTGGGGTGATAATGTATGTGAACAAGTAACTCATGTATATAAATATAAATTTATATTAATCATATTAATATAATTATAATAATATAAAAATAAGTTTTTATATAAATACAAAAACAAGTCATTCATATATAAATATGAAACAATACAATATGGGCACAAGAAAGGCATAAAGCAGTCATTTCAAAATGAGAAGAGAGAGATCAAGTGAGGTGGGGAGAGGTGAAAGGAGAGTAGCCTAGCTTGTAAGACTTCTGCATTTCCCTTCTTAATGTACTTACTTACATTCCATCTTCCATATGTGCCTGTGCATAGACTATCCTCCATGTGCATCATATACTTGTCCCTTTACTTTTACCTTTACCTCAGAGAAAACTCAGATACTTCCTCCTCCATGAGAACCTGACTGATTTCCTTCGTTGCTAGTGCTCTTCTCATTCTCCAAATTACCTTTTCATATAAGACTGTATTTTATATTTTCTTGTCTCCATGTATGTCATTCCATTTCCCCAATGGATTTCTTTTTAAATTTAGAATAATTTTCCATGATTCCATGATTCATGATTCCCTCTGCTTCCCTCCCCTGTCCTGGAGCTGACAAGCAATTCCATTACATGGATCATTGTTCAAAACCTATTTCCATATTATTCATATTTGAAGTAGAGTGATCTTTTAAAGCCAAAACCCCAATAATATCCCCATTGAACTACATGATTGACCATATGATTTTCTTCTGTTTTTGCTCCCACTGTTTTTTTCTCTGGATGTGGATAGCTTTCTTTCTCATAAGTGCCTCAGAATTGTCCTGGATCATTGCATTGCTGCTAGTACAGAAGTCCATTACATTCTATTTTACCACAGTGTATCAGCCTCTGGGTACAATGTTCTTCTGGCTCTGCTCCTTTCATTCTGCATCAATTCCTGGAGATCATTCCAGTTCACATGGAATTCCTACAGTTCATTATTCCTTTGAGCACAATAATATTCCATCACCATCAAATGCCACAATTTGTTCAGCCATTCCCCAATCAATGAACACCCCCTTATTTTCCAGTTTTGTTTTTTTTTTTTTTGCCACCACAAAGAGCACAGCTTTGAATATTTTTGTACAAGTCTTTTCCCTTAAGATCTCTTTGGGGTATAAACCCAGCAGTCGTATGACTGGATCAAAGGGCAGACAGTCTTTTAAAGCCCTTTGGGCATTGTTCCAAATTGCCATCCAGAATGGTAGGACCATTTCACAACTCTACCAGAAGTGTATTTGTGTTTCAGTTTTGCAATATCCCCTCCAGCATTTATCACTTTTCTTTGCTGTCATATTGGCCAATTTGCTAAGCAGGAGGTAGTACCTTAGAGTTCTTTTGATTTGCATTTCTTTAAATTTAGAACACTTTTTCATGTGCTTATTGATATTTTGATTTCATCATGTGAAAACTGCCTATTCATGTCCCTTGACCATTTGCTGATTGGGGGGGATGTAAGGTTCCTGAGGGCAGCATCTTCCTTGTTTTTGACTCTGTAGCTATCACTGGGCCAGGTATCTAGTTGGCCCCTTGACTTCCTGACTTCTGCTCTTACACTCTCCACTGCAACATGGTGGCTGGTGATGGCTTAGTTTTTTGTTGTTCAACAACCATCTTAAGCCAAGATCTGGGAGGCTTTTCTTTTCTTTTAAACCCTTACTTTCTGTCTTAGAATCAATACTAAATATTGGTTTCAAGGCAGAAGAGTGGTAAGAGCTGTTGGTGTTAACTGACTTACTCAGGGTCACACAGCTAGGAAGTGTCTGAAGTCAGATTCAAACCTCCCATCTCTAGACCTGGCTCTCTATCCATTAATCCACCTAGCTGCTCCTGGGGATTTTCTTTTCTTTTTAAACCCTTGCCTTCCACCATAGAATCAATACTGTGTATTTGTTCCAAGGCAGAAGAGTGGTAAGGGCTAGGAAATGGGGGGTCAAGTAATTTTCCCAACGCCACACAGCTAGGAAGTATCTGAGGTGAAATTTGAATCTCGCTCTAGTCTCTAGGCCAGGGTCTAAATCCTGAGCTACCTAACTGCCTGCTGGACCTTGCCAACAACGAATAACAACATATTTGCCCCCAATTGAAATAAAATTATTTTTGAAGTAATACAATGGAAATTTTCTGTTTAATAAGGAAGAGACATGGAAGATGAGAGAATAAATATCTAGGCAAAAATGGACCTCAGAAATCATTTAGATCATTCAGGGAGACTGAAGGCCAGCTAGAGACAGGGATTGACCTACAGTCACCCATCTATAGTCAAATTGGGAATTGAGCCCAATTTTCTGAAGCCTCCACTCTCTTTCCCTCTCCCCTAACCCAGTCTGGGGTTCTTCATGATTTTTATCCAAAGGAGTCCATTTTTCTTCTTAAAGATGTCTAATGGATCAAATATTCTTATCTGGACTATTTCCTTTTGTGGCTTTCCCCCTCCAAAAGGCTTTCTGGAAAATCTCAGGCTGACATGCAGGGTCTCCTGATTCCTCTGGAGAAGGTAGGGGGACAAACTCCCTTTCATGTAGGAGAAGTCATTCATCCAGGCAAGAGAACTCAACTGCCTTCTGGTTTGTAGTTAAGGGCCTTGCTTACATCTGTATTCCAGGTGTTTCAGCTGCCATCAGGGAGATTGCATGTTTTCCTTACATGTGCATTTCTGAGCATAAAATGAAAATAAAAACACACATGAAACAACAGAACGACAATCACACTCATTTCTGCATTATACACTCCCTGCGCTCTTTGCCTCTATCAGCTGCCCCCCAAGGGTATCTCTGTGGCTGAGCTCACGTTCCAGGTACCCTAGTCAATCATCAACAGAATGTTGGAATGAGAAGACTGCCACCCTCAAATCTCTTCCTCTAGTGAGCCGCATCTCTCTCTCACTCTCTCTCTCTCAATGGGTTTCTGAATATTTTGTATGGTTTGGGTTTATTTGGGGAAGGTAGTAGAAGGGAAGGTTGAGTAGTTTAGAGAGTGAAAGGGAATACATTTTCACATAGCTTCGAAGTTTAGGCTCAGTGACTACTTGACTGTAAGACCTTGAGCAAGTCATCTTTCTTCTATGAGAATTATTAGAAGGAGGTAAAAACAGATGGAATGCTTTTTTTCAGGTCTTTCAGGTCCATTTTCAGTTTTTTCATATGGCAGGATGATCATTCAGGCTCTCAGGAAGGCAAAAAATGAAAAATATGTATTTTGATAATTTCTATTTTACCATGAGCCAGTCCAAAATGAAAGCTTAGTCCCTGGAAATTAGGACTCCTGAGTTTTTTTTTAGAATTTTTCCTGGTCTTTCCGATTAGCCACTAACTCAACTGCTACCTTTGCCCTATATTTCAGACAGGGTTGCATTTTCTTTCTACCTCTTGTTTGATTCTTATTAGACCATAGGTTTGATGAGGGCAGAGTATGGTTTACTCATTTTTGAATCCCCAACACTAAGTAGAAAGTTTCACAAATAAAAGGTGTTTAATCAACATTTGTTGAGTTGAATTGAGTTTCCCACATCACTGACTTCTATACTTCTATACTTCAACTCTTATTTTTTCCATGGATTAACTCAATGGTTACTACATTACAGAATCTCTAAAGACTAGAAATTAGAAGGACTTTTTAAAGACTACCCAGTTCAGGGCAGTTAGCAGGCTCAGTGGATTGAGAGATAAAAATAGGTTTAGAGATGGTAGGTCTCTGGGTTCAAATGTGACCTCAGACACTTCCTAGCTGGCTGACTCTGGAAAAGTCACTTGACCCCCATTGCCTAGCCTTTGCCACTCTTCTGCCTTGGAAACAATACACAATATTGATTCTAAGACAGAAGGTAAGATTTAAAAAGAAAGATCACCCAGGCCAAGCAAGGGGCAGGAAGAAGGTGATCAAAGTCATCCACTGAGTTAGAGGTCAAAATCAAAGGTATAGAATCTTAGAGTTTAAGAATTCTTGAAAGTCTTCTTGAAATTCTTGAAATTCCTAACCGAGGGTCTGGGAAATTATGTTCTTTAAAAATATTTTGATAACTATTTTAATCTAAATGCTTTCCTTTATAATCGCATATGCTTTATTTTATTCATTTAAACATATTATTCCAAGGAGTCTATAGGCATTTTTAGACTCCCACAGGAGTCCTTGACTCAAAAAAAGTTAAGAATTCTTCCTGTACATGGATCTTAGGAGGATAAAATGAGACTATGGGCAACTAGGTGGCAACAATAGAAAGGAATGGACTCAGGCATCAGGGAGAAATGAGTTTGGATCTTGCTTCATACTGTATGGTCCAGAAGAAGTCACTTAATGCTCTCTCAGTCTCAGGTTCATCGCTAAAGTAGGGATGGTGATAGCAGCTGCCTTATAGGGTTGATGTGAGATAAAATGGAAAGCATGGAAAGGGTTGTCCCTGTTGTTAGGTCTAAGCACTTGGTAGTTATAACCTGCTTCCTTGTTATTATCATTATTGCTGTTATTGCTGCTATTATTCTTCTGCACTAACTTCTCTGATGTTGGTGGTGGCCCTGGGTCTTTAGAGATTGTACCAGTAAAATCCAAGCTGGGCAAGGAAATGCTTCGAGTCAGAGCACCAGATGACCCAAGGTTTGGAAGAATTCTCACCCCAAAGCTGGCCACCAGGGGATGAATATTTTTAACAAGTACTCTAGGAGACTGCCTCTTATGGGAAGGAGGGGCTATGCTCATCATTGGCAAAAGGAAGAATCAGGATGATGAAGCCACAAGTCCTTGAGGTATGGAAAGTGATGCAGTGGAGAGCATGCCAAACCTGGAGTCAAAAAAGACTCACCTTTGTGAGTTCAAATTTGGCCTTGAACATAGTTCTGTGATCCTGGGCAAGTCACTTGACCTCATTTGCCTTAATTTTCTAATCTGTCAAATGGGTAGGAGAAGGAAATGGCAAACCACTCCAGGACCTTTGCTAAGACCATTATCCAAAATGGTGTCATGGAGAGTTGGGCTCAATTGAAAATGATTGAACAACAACAAGGACCTTGATGTTTTGATGTGGAAGTACTAGTAGTGCTCTTACTGATTTCATTGTTATTGTGACATATCTGATAGATTGTTCCTTACCAAACTTCTGCTTGAATACTTCCTGTGTCAAGGAGTTCATTAACTACTAAGGAGGCTCTCTATTTCCTTGCCAGAGAGATCTGGGTGTTATTTCTTATTGTTGAAGGACCCTGGGTCTCTTATCTTTTTAGCCTAGTCTTTATTCAAGTGCTTGGCCCACTACTCAGTGCCGTCACCATTCAAAATTCTTCTCTGAAAGTAGAATCCTTGGATCCCACTGAAATGTGGCCACCGCTAAACAATACGCCCTACAGAGACCAATAACAACAGGGATGAGCCCGTGCACAGAGATGAGCTAGTCTGTCTGTGTCGGGGAAAAGAGAGAGAAAAATAAATGAAATTAACAGAGGGAGACAAAAACAGAGGGAAACCCGGCAATTAGATTAATCATAGACTTCCAGGAAATTGGCCCAAATTTCTTTAAAATCTTGTTGATTGTTATTCAGATTGAAGGGTTCCCTTTGCAAGATTAGCTAAAGCCCACCAAGCTTGCATACCAATCTTCTGAGGCTCACAGAATAGAACCTCTCCAGGCAGTGGCACTAGGTCCCATGCAAAGTTTCTCTGCTCTATGGCCCCTGTAGGGAGAACCCTGGCCTGGAAATGTGGTCTTTGGTTTTGATTTTTGGTCTTGTCATTCGGCTAGCAATGGGAGCTACAGCCAATTCATTCCTTCAGGTTTCTGAGCCTCCATTTATATCTTTAAATATTTCAAATGGAGCTGATAATCCTAAATGTCAGAATAGGAAGGGAAATTCGAGTTCGTGGAGTTGAAACTCCTCATTTTGCAAAGGGGAAACTAGGTCTCAAAGGGAAATAATCAGCCTTGGATCACACAGTGAGTCAGTGGCAAAACTGAGTCTTAAGATTATGTCTTCTAATTTCAAGGTTTTCCATGACACCAAATTGCCTCTTCTTTTCTGCCCTGCCTTCTTCACAACAGATTGGAACAAGGGAGTTAAAGGATATAGACAGACAATTTTTTTTTAAAATAAAATGCTTCTGAAGGCCCTGATTGTCATTAGAATCTGGATTTCAAAAGAGAAGGATGTGCTCTTAACTTTGAATTGACTTTATTACTAATTCAACGTGGGACCAAATCACTTCCCTCCTCTGGACATAATTTTCTTACTTTATAAAATGAAGAAATTGGGGGAAAATGATTCCTAAAGACTCTTGAGGCATAGGCTGGGTTCTTAGGAAGTCCAGGATCTGTGATTAATTGGATGTCACTTCCCTGCTCTGTAACTGTTTCTGCCTCTATAAAATGACAGGGATAAGTTCTTGGAGAATGTCTAAGCCCTGATTTTCTTTACGTCTAAGCATTTCTAAATTTGTGACATGGTTTCAAATTCATCAGTCACTCTCCTGCTCCCAAATTACAAATGTAAAGTGGCCAAAACCAATGATTTCTTTAGTCACCTATAGGGTCTAGTTGACCATTGAATGGCCTAACAATTTCATCCATACTTTACAATTGAATATTTTTTTCTAATTCACTATCTCATTCGACCATGACAAGACACACAAAGGACACTCCGTCTCTTGGCTCTGGTCATTTTCTGTGACTGTGTCTTCTGACTAGAATGCTCTCCTTTCTCATCTCTACCTTCTGGCTTCCATACATTCCTTTGCTTCCCAAATAAAATCTTATTTTCTACTGGAAGCATTTCCCAATCCCTCTTAATTCAAGCACCTTCCTTCTGGTAACTATTTCTTTTTTCTTTTTTCTTGCATAGAAGTCTTGTTGGAATGCTTTATCTCATGTCCCTCTGCCTAGGAATGGAATCTAATTTTACTTTTACTAAATGTCAGCCAGGATGGTCAGCCTAGCCTACCCCCACCAACTGGATATCTACAGAACTGAGAATTTACTTTTTGTGTGCATCTGGAGAAGTTAATTGGCTCCTCATGACTGGTTCAACTCATGGAGCAGTCACTGGGGTGAACAAAAAATAAGTGGGAAGAACTTTGATCCTTGGTGTAGACAACTTCTTTGGGAAATTTGAAAGAGATCAAACATAGATGGCAGAGCAGGCTCTGAGAAACAGTCAGAGTTATTGGAATCCAATATCCCAATAAGTAGTTGAATGCTACAGGAGACAGAACAGGAAGGCTGCCAGGGAGAAGACAGGGAGATTGAGGAGAAAGCTTAAATCACGACAAATGGAAAAAATATGAAGATAGATATTATGCTCCCTTCATTTACCTTCCACTCTGTGATCTCAAAGTGACATAGGGGTGACACATCATTCCCTAAGCCTGGGCCATTGCAGTAAAACGATGGCAACTCCCAGAATTGGGAAGATCAACCTTAAGAACCCACCTAACGGGGCAGCTGGGTAGCTCAGTGGATTGAGAGCCAGGACTAGAGATGGGAGGTCCTAGGTTCAAATCTGGCCTCAGACACTTCCCAGCTGTGTGACCCTGGGCAAGTCACTTGATCCCCATTGCCTACCCCTTACCACTCTTCTGCCTTGGAGCCAATAAACAGTATTGACTCCAAGACAGAAGGTAAGGGTTTAAAAAAAAAAAAAGAACCCACCTAAATCAGCCTTGGGAAAATCCCTAACAGTAGGTTGGTGACCAGTGCTATTTGTCATGGGAGTTGGAGTGAGGAGAAATCAAGCACTTATTAACACATTCTGTGTGTCAGGAATTGTACAAATATTTTCTCATATGGTTCTTTCAAAAACCCTGGTGCTTATTATTGTCCCCATTTTACAGTTGAGGAAACTGAGGCAAGCAGGGGGTTAAGATTCACACAATGCTAATAAGTATCTAAGGCTGAAAATGAACTCAGACCTTCCTGACTCAATGCCCAGCATTTTATCCACTATGACTTCTTGCTATCTGTAGGTGGAAGAGTTGGGAAGGAGGCAAAAACTCATTAAATGATTTCCTTTAAAACATTTTATATGACTGCATATGTAAACTCTACATGAGGTTGCCTACCATCTCAGGGAGGGGGGAAGGCAGAGAGGGAGAGAATTTTTCATTTTAATTTTAAAAATGTTAAAATTTGTTTTTATATGTAATTGGAGAAAATGAACATAAAATGTAGTCACAAATGGGTGGGGATGCACAAGAGAGGAATAGGGTTCATATGGTATTTTATATGAAAGATATATTTTTTAAATCCTTGAATTGTATTTATGTACATAAGGAATGTGCCTAGGCACAACCTAATGTCTCAAAAAAAAAGTCTTTTCATATTCAAACTCTGTTATTTTCTATCATTTTAAAGTTTTAAATTTCAGGTATTAATTTAAAGAAACTAAGTTTATTATTACTTGGTCTGATGAATAAAAATACTAATATATTGTGGCTTCTTCTCTCATTCTTTCAGTTTTCTCATGAGAAGGAATTTTTCTCTCCCCTGGGTGCTGTTTTTCCAAAGTGAGTGACAGGGATCCTCAAAGACAAAAATCCTAAAGCTCATACTTTGCTGGAAGAGTTTCAGGCTGGTTTCATCACCAACAGTCTGTGAGCAGTTCTGACTAGGTTCCTTCCATCTTCCAACAGGTAAACATCAGGATATATTCTCCTACTCAGACCACTGTGATCATCATAAATGTATAGCATCTCTGTACTAAAGGAGACCCAGTCCAGGCTGTACCTAGACAATTATGCTTTCACGCATGTCTCTTGACAAGTGGCTATTTAATCTCCAGGTGAAACTTCCAAAGTTTGGGAATTCATTGCCTCCAGAGGGAATCCATTCTACTTAATGGATCAGCACTGCCTTTAGTGGTCATTGCTTCCTTTTCTCAGTAGCCTGAAAAATATACATTCTAGAATTTTGTTATGGTTTAGAATTGGGTTCACCAAGTCATATGATAGACAAAAGAACCACTTACTTGAAAATTGGGATCACATCTGCTCAACTCAAATTTGAAAATACATCTCCTACTTTTCATGATTTTTCCAGTCTCAGTGGTTCAGTAATCCCAGGTGCCCTTTCTGGTTGGATAAATGACATCAGGGATAAACAGAGAGGGGATGACTTTGATGAAGAGAAGGACTACTTCTTCATCAGAGACTAAAGGAAGAAATGGGGATGGAGTGTCAGGAAACTGTGAGATAATGAAGAAGGGATATGAGCTGAGGAGACGGGCAGGAGAGAGAATTCTCAGCAGATAAATGTGATTTTTAAAATACCTGATTCAACTTCCTATAACCTTCTTATTCTATTTCACTAAATGACTTGAATTCATGGTTACGTGGTTTGATCAGATGAAGAAAACATCTGTAAGGGCACATGAGCTATGGATTTGAATGGATAAATAGCTTAGTTTCATGGACCTGATTGTCGTGGAAGTTGTTGTTCCACCATTTTCAGTCATGTCCAACTCTTCATAACTCCATTTGGGATTTTTTTGGCAAAGACACTCCAGTGGTTTACCATTATCTTCTCTAGCTCATTTTATTTTACTTTTTATTGATTAATTAAGAAACTTTTTTCCATTGTTACATGATTCATGTTCTTTCCCTCCCCTCCTTCCACCCTCCCTCCCATAGCCAACACATAATTCCCCTGGATTTTACATGTGTCATTGATCAAGACCTATTTCCATATTATTAATATTTGCATCAGGATGATCATTTAAAGTCTACGTCCCCAATCATATCCCCATTGACCCATGTGATCAAGTGGTTGTTTTTCTTCTGTGTTTCTGCTCCCAGAATTCTTTCTCTGGATGTGCATAGCATTCTTTCTCATACGTCCCTCAGAAGTGTCTTGGATCATTGTATTGCTGTCCAGCTCATTTTAAATATGAGGAACCTGAGGCAAACAGGGTTAAGTGACTTGCCCAGAGTCACACAGCTAGTGTCCAAGGCCATATTTGAATTCAGGAAAATGAGTTTTCTTGACTCCAGGCCCAGGGCTCTATCAATTATGCCATATAGCCACACGTAGTTGCTGAGGGGACCACACCAATTAGCCCTTTGCATTAATATTTGGAGATAATGTTCTCTTTCCTATAAGTATTTTCTTCTTTAAGGAAAATATCCATAGCTTTTGCAACCAAGACTCTAAAATTGGATTCAATAATTATTCCAATCCAATATGATAGAAGATTTAACCAATTCTATATTCTCCATTCTGCTCCAATCTTCCTGGTCATGCACCTCTCTGTTCCTCTAGTTTGTCAATATTCCATGATATCCTCTAAACATGTGCTTCCCAAATCCATAGCTCCATCCATGCTTTGAAGCTTTAGATCCACAACACTGTACCCACTGCACTATCCTGCCTCCTTATTTACAAGCTCTTCTCTCTCTCTCTCTCTCTCTCTCTCTCTCTCTCTCTCTCTCTCTCTGTCTGTCTCTCTGTCTCTGTCTCTGTCTCTGTCTCTGTCTCTGTCTCTGTCTGTCTCTGTCTCTGTCTGTCTGTCTGTCTGTCTGTCTGTCTGTCTGTCTGTCTCTCTGTCTCTATCTCTCTCTCTCTCATTGCTGTGTGTGTATTCCAGCCAGGGATGAGACAGTTAACAGGCTTCTGAACCTCAGTGCTGTCTGGCTTATTGTGCCTCGGTCCCTGATCATTTCTTAATGTAACTACTTCAGGAAATTTCTAGTGCTAATAATGTTAATGTCACTTATTCCCGCACTGCTCACGCCCCGTGCTCTCAATCACTTCAAAACAGAGTGATTGAAATTTCTCAAAAGTCTTTGATTTGGAAGTTGTTCTGGAGAAGACTAGTCAAGTATAAATATGGCAGAGTGATTTACGATGGTTGGAGCAATCCAAGTGTTTTAGCTTCTTTCAAATAATTATCAATCATTCTGTGCTTTCAAAGCCCCCATTCATTTGAAAGAGGGCCCCTCGGAAAAGTGTAGAGCATGCTGCTGATTCCAAGTGCTTCCCTGTTTCCCACACTTGTCTGCGTTGTTATGATCACATTATTAAGTAATTAATAGCATTTTCTCTCTCTGGTGGCAATCCCAGGACAGAGATGCTGGGGGTGGGGGCCTTCCAGAAGAAAAGAATCATTAGGATACTTGTTCTTAGGTGGAACATAAATCTACCAATGCAAGATTCCTCCATTGGTCCTCATGGCTGTCCCCTGGGGCTGAGAAGAACAAGCCCAATCTCTCTCCCAAATGACATCCCTTTAAATATTTCAGGAGAAAGGTCATATTGGCCCCTGGGGCTGTATGATCTGGAGCAATTCACTTAACCTCTCCAAATTTCACCTGTAAAGATGAGGGTAATATTTGTATGACCCACATCCCAGGGTTTTCAGGAGGCTGCAATGAGATAATATAATGTGAAAATGCTTTGTAAGCAACCATAAAGAGCCACAGAAATGTCAGCTATTATTCCTGTGCTGTTTGACATTTTTATTAATGACGTGAATGAAGGCAGAGACAGAATGCTTCTCAAACTTGCAAATGAAATCAAGCTGGAAAGGATTGCTAACATAGCGGATGGCAGAGTCGTAGTCAGTCAAAAAGGACCTCAGGGGGCTAAAACACTAGACCAAATCTAGTAAGATATCATTTACTGGAGAAAAGAATAATATCTTACATGTGGGTTGAAAAACATCAACTTCCCAATTTCAAGATAGGGAACGTGTGACATACGGTGGGTTGTAGGAAAGCGATCTGGGGATTTTTTTGTCAAGTCAACAAGCATTAAATACCTACTGTGCTCCAAGCACTGGGGACATAGAGAAAGGCAAAGGATAGTCCCTCTTCTAATGGGCTCCCTGTCTAATGGGGAAGACAGCATGCAGCCAACTATTTATAGACAAGAACATATACAGGATAAATTGGAGATAATCTCAGAGGGACTGCTCTGCCAACCACCCAGCTAGAGCCTGCCCTAAGAATACTTTTCATTTACTGTGAGAGTATCTAGTACATACCTATTCCTATATGCATTGGCTCCTTCATTAGAATGAAAGTTCCTCCAAGAAATGCCTAATTTTGTCTTTTTTTCCTTTAATTCCTAATGCTTGGCTCATAGTAAATATGCCAGGTGACTGCCATAACAATTACCATGATGTGAGACTTCATGAAGACAGGCATCAGGTCCAAGATGAAGGAATACAAGTTCTGTTCAGAGCCCAGCTGACATTCTGTACTGAGATGAGAGTACCACATTTTCTGAAGGACTCTGATAAGTTGAAGGGACTATTTCAGGTGGAGGAAATGAGGTTGTTTAAACCAGAAAAGAGAAGACGTAGCTAGGGAAGTGGGGAGTCACACAAAAGCCATTTCAAGTATTGGATGAGCTTTCTCCTGGAAGAGGACTTAGACATTCTATTTTGGCTCCAGATGATAAGACCAGGAGCAAAGGACAAAAACTGGAAAGAGGAAGGATTACTACAATGACAGGGACATAAGTTCTGAGCAATTAGAAATGTCTTTGGAGGTACTAGGATGCCTCTTTTGTGAGATGTTTTCAGATAAAAGGATCAATGAGTATTTTTGTCAAGAATGTTGAAGAGAGGATTCCTTGTTCAACTGGAGATTCAACCAGATGTCCTCTGAGGTCCCTCTCTAATCTGAGGTGCTATAATAATGATGACAATATTGGAAACCATTATTTTTCCCTCCGTAGTGAGGTTAAATAGAATTAGAGGGTTTAATAAACAGTGAGTTAAATAAAATATTTATGGAGACAAAATCTTCTATACAAACTTGAAACTCTACCCACTATATTTCCAAAAGTGAACTCTAACTTTGTTTCTTTCTTCTGTGTGTTTCTTTCTCTCTGTCTACCTGACTTTGTCTCTGTTTCTCTTCCTTTCTTCCTTCCCTCCCTCTTCCTTTTTTCTGTTTCCCTCTCTCTCTTTCTTTCATTTACTTCCTTCCTTCTTTGCTTCCTTCCTTCCTTCCTTCCTTCCTTCCTTCCTTCCTTCCTTCCTTCCTTCCT
>NC_058135.1:234616349-234641101 GCF_016433145.1 Gracilinanus agilis | reverse complement strand
TTTTCTGGGTCCAGTGTAGAGGGTGTTCTATGGATCCTTTCAATGTCTATATTGCCCTCTTGTTGTAGAACTTCAGGGCAATTTTGCTGAATAATTTCTTTGAGTATGGAGTCCATGTTTTTATTAATTTCTGCCTTTTCTGGAATACCAATGATTCTCAAGTTATCTCTTCTAGACCGGTTTTCTTGGTCTGTCACTCTCTCCTTGAGATATTTCATGTTTCCTTCTATTTTATCAGTCTTTTGACTTTGTTTTATTTGTTCTTGTTGTCTTGAGAGATCATTGGTTTCTAAATGTTCGATTCTAGCCTTTAAGGATTGGTTTTCCTTTTCAATCTGGTCATTTTTGGTCTTCAGTTGTCTTGTCTCACTTTCCAATTGCGAAATTCTGCCTTTTAAACTGTTATTTTCTTGCCAGATTTCTTCCATCTTCCTTAGCATTTCATTTTTAAACTCTTCCATAACTTGTGACCAGCTTTCATTTTTTTGGGGAGGTTTGGATTTTTGTTTTCCCTCCTCTGTTGTCTGGATTTTCTCTGTGTAGAAGTTGTCCAGTGTTCCAGAGTTTTTCTTGATGGTCTTTTTCTTCTGGATTTCCTTATTGCTGGCCATTGTTAGCCCCGCCCCTTTTCCGCTTTGTCTTTGCACTCCTGGTCTGCCTGGGCCTTGCAAGCTTGGGGGGGGGAGGCTCCGGTCTCCTTGTCCTCGGGGTCAGGCCTCCTGGTAGTTCCCGGTCTGCCCCTCTGCCCGAGGTTCCTTCAGCAGTCTTTGGGGCTGCTTCCACAGCCACGCTCAGGTCCGCACCGGGTCCTCACTGGAGGTCCAAGCCTGGGCTGGAGATCTTTATTCAAGCCTAGGGCACTGCCTTTGCCTGCGCTGATGCTCTTAGGGCCCTGCCTTCACCCCCGAAGAAGGTAGTGAAAGTCCGTGGGCTGGAGATCTTTATTCGCACCTGAGGCGATGCCTTCAGTGCTTGGGAAAGGCCTAGTTTTAGGGGCCTTTGTCCTGGCCGGAGGCGGTGCCTTCACCCACGTGGGCGCTCAGGGAGAGTCCCAGCCACCTGGGGTCCCTCGTCTTGCAGCGCACAGGTACGGGCTCAGGGGCTGCCAGTGATTTTCTGGTTGCCCCAGTCCTGTTTACCCGCTTGTGCGGTGTGGGGGGTGGGGGAGGGGCTTCTTCCTCTCGTGTTTTAGTGTGAACTGTTTCACCCCTTTAAAGTGTGGAAATGCCCCGATTCTGCGTACCTTCAATGCTGCGCCCTGTTGTGGGGTTCCTTCCTTCCTCTGGACTCGTTTTTATTTCACCTTGAGGGGTCCTGTGTGGTTCGGTCAGGAGAGATCGAGCAGCTGCTCCTTACTCTGCCGCCATCTTAACCGGAAGTTGACCAAATCTCTTCTGTTTGCCCTTTGTTTTGAAGAGTACCAGTGACATCACAGGTTCTTGACACCTCAGTGAATTGGATTTAAGTGAAACAGAGCTCCATAAGTCATCAGCCTCATTCTCTCTTCCAGATCCATTGAAGTCCAGTGGCAAGACAAAAGTCTTGTAGTGGATGACTTCAGCATCTTTGAGGTCTGACCCAGTCCTAAGGGCTCCACAGAGCCTGCTCCAGTCACCTTCATGGCCATTGGAAGGAACTGTTCTCATCTGCCCCTTCTACAGGGGCAAAGTCTTCACATGTTTGAGGCAGACATCCCCTTATTCGTCATCAGGTTTGTGGCCCATAGGTTACCCTCAACCTTGCTTAAGTGCTTGGCTAAAACCTCTTAGATCATTTTACTGAGTGTGGCCACTGTTCATGCTACAGCTTCTTGGAACCACAAGTGTAAGTTGGGTGAACAGTAGACACCAAAAGTGGATGAGAAGCCCTTAAAAGGATTTGGCAAGCCCTCACACCAGAGGCTCCAGTTCTTTTTGAACACTCCATACACCCCAGTAATATTATAATACTAATAGACAGTAATGGTACCTACTTCCCAGGATGATTATGAAGTTCAAATGAGATAACATATATAAAGAGCTCCAGATCTTAAATCCAGGGTGATTATAGTCTACATCTATAGGCTGTGGAAAATGGGACAGACTATAGAAAGCAGAAGCATTTGGGGAAGAGGGAGAGATCTAGAAGGGCTGAAGTAGCCAGGCAATTCTTTCTAGAGGAAGAAAGGTTTAACCTGGACCTTGAAGGATAAATAGGAATTAAGAGGGGCAAAAATAAGCAGTTTCCTTCCCTTCATCACCTCTGGTGGGTGGCAACCCCAGTGGATGATTGCCCAATATAGGAGCTACTCTTGGTAGTTAGGTGGCTCTGATAAATGCTGAGTTTGCAGTGCTGGGAGAAACACACACACACACACACACACACACACACACACACACACACACACACAGGCTGTGAAATCCTGCATGGATGAAAGGTGGCCCATAATTGCAAAATTCCATTTCCTTTCAATTAGCAGCTGATTACATTTGATGAGCTGCAACTTTGTTTCCTTGGAGCAGATAAGGAGTCAGCCCAGTCAGTGAGCTGTGAACATCTCCCCTCCCCACTGAAACAATAGGCAGTGATTACAGCCCAGCTAATCCGATCATTACAGGCAAAACCCTGGAGCTCTGGGCCTTGAGGGGATCCCTGAGCCCAGGCAGGCCAGGCACTCCCCCATGATTGCAGGTGAAGGGCACCAGGCACGGGGCTGGGCACAAAGAACCCAGATAAAGAGGGGGACTCTGCCTGTGCCAGGAAGGAGGTGCCAGGAAGGAGGCTGCTGATCATTAGGTCCAACTCTCTCCTAGGGAAACTGAGACCTGGAGAGTAGAAGGGGCTTACCCAGACTCCCAATGGCAGAATCAAGTTCCAATTTTTCCTGACTCCTAATTCACTGATCCCCAATACAATTGACCCTTAATACATTTGCCCTGGATCATCAATAAGGCTTGTCTAATCCAATCCTTTCTTTAATTATGCTTAGATAGTGACAATGATGGTGGGGTGCTGGGACTAGAACAGAGGAGTCCTGACTCTTTAGTCATCCTGATATCTGCTACCTATGATTCACTATTGGAGGTCAATGGGACATTACGAGGGCCATTTTCTTTTTTTTTAAACCCTTAACTTCTGTGCATTGACTCCTTGGTGGAAGAGAGGTAAGGGTAGGCAATGGGGGTCAAGTGACTTGCCCAGGGTCACACAGACACAGGAAGTGTCTGAGGCCGGATTTGAACCTAGGACCTCTGGTCTCTAGGCCTGGCTCTCAATCCACTGAGCTACCCAGCTGCCCCCTACAAGGGCCATTTCAAATTAGAATCTAAGAGATGGCCTTGAGGTTTTCCCTGTCAGGTAATCCCTGCACTAGAAAGACCCACCCCTTCTTTTAGCTCTCTCTGATCCTCTTGGGGATGAAGGAGGAGTCTAGAGCCAGCATGCAGAGAGAAAGAAATATGCAGAATGGGAGATGGATTAGATTAGTGAGAAATAAGTAAATGGAGTTGACTAGATTCTTGAATAGTACTGAGGAGCAACAGTATTTCTTTAAGAAGAAATTAGTGTCGGAGGCAACTGGGTAGCTCAGTGGATAGAGAATACTTTAAACTGAAATCACAGAATCTCAGAGCTGGAATGGTCCAGGAGGTGGTATGGAAGACCAGGAAGATGACTCATGGCTTTTGAAATCAGAGGATCTGTGTTTAAAGCCCACCTCTGACACTTACTAACATTCCTGAGCCTTGGTATCTCCATTTGTAAGATGAGAGAAGGTTGATGTCTGAGATCTTTTCTATCCTTAGTTCTTTGATTTTATGATTTTTCTAGGCAATCTAGTCATTCTGATATATTAGAGAGAGTGTTAGACCTGAATTCAAATCCTACATTTAATGCTTCCTTACGTACATGGACAAATTCACCATTTGGCATCTTTGATTCAGTAAAATGGGTATAATAATACCCGGTAGAATGACTTGACAGGATTGGTGTGAGACTGCAGAATTTTATATACGTGTGTGCACATACACACACATAAATACATATGTATCATGTAATTTTAAAAATAGAAATCTATCTTTATCCTAATTGTTTGAAATACCTTTTATGAATATATAAAACTCTTTTCAATCTAAGTAGATAAAAATGAGCTCTTATTATCATTAGAATTTTTATTATCATATTATCTTTAGATATATATCTTATTATGATTAGAATTAGATAGTCCAGATCTATCTTTCACAACTTGGGTCCTAACCTACCTCTCCTGGATAACTCTATAGAACTTCCCTCCCCACAGTCTAAAAACATCCAAAGTAGCCTCCTTGCTGTTCCTTACACGAGATGCTCCGTCTGCCATCTCTGAGATTTTTCTCTGGCCAACCTCCATATCTGGAATGCTCTCCCTCTTCTTCTTTACCTCTTAACACCTTCAAGACTCAGCTCAGGCATGACTTCCCTCACCATAAAGCCTCTGCAGATTGCCTGGCCACCAGCATTTTCCCTCTTCAAACAATCCTATATTTATTTTTGCATATATTCAGTACCATATATACTAATACTAGGTGTCTCTAAAGTCAGTTGTCATCTATTGGTGATGAAATACTATTGTGCTCAAAGAAATAGTGAACTGGAGGAATTCCATGTGAACTGAAACGACCTCCAGAAATTGATGCAGAGTGAAAGGAGCAGAACCAGGAGAACATTATACACAGAGATTGATATACTGTGGCACAATCAAATAAAATGGACTTCTCTACTAGCAGCAATGCAATGATCCAAAACAATTCTGAGGGACTTATAAGAAAAAACGTTATCAACATTCAGAGGAAGAGAAACACAGAAGAGAAACAAGTGCTTGAACACATGGGTTGATGGAGATATTATCGGGGATGTAGACTCTAAACCAGTGGTTCCCAAACTTTTTTGGCCTACCACCCCCTTTCCAGAAAAAAATATTACTAAGCCCCCTGGAAATTAATTTTTTTAAATTTTAATAGCAATTAATAGGAAAGATAAATGCACCTGTGGCCATCACCGCTCCCCTGGATTGCTGCAGCACCCACCAAAGGGGGCAGTAGTGCCCACTTTGGGAATCACTGCTCTAAATGATGACCCTAGTGCAACTATCAATAATATGGAAATAGGTCTTGATCAATGATACATATAAAACCCAGTGGAATTGTGAGTTGGCTACGGGGAGGGAGTGGTGATGGTGGGGGGGATTTAGGAGAGAGGGAAAGAACATGAATCATGTAACCATGGGAAAATATTCTAAGAAAATAAAGTAGAATATCTTTTTTTTTTAAGTCAGTTGTTAGCTTTCAGAGTTAAAAACCTCCATAAGACTTTTGGGATGCCTTCGTATATGGACATATTGTCTCCCCTAACAGAGAATAAGTTCTTTGAGGACCCAGACAATTTCTTATTTGTCTTTGTATCCCTAGGGTCAAATATATAGTAGTTGCTTCAAAACTTCTTGCTGCAACCCTTATTTTGGTGAAAGAGATCGGAACTTTTTCCACTATTTTTTTAGTTCTGCCTGGGGAAATCCAAGAAATCTTAGTTGAAATGTATCTAAGGTGGGTTTTCAGTTTGAGTTAGAACCGAGTTTGGTTAGGAAAAGATAGAAAAGAAAGACAGGGGGTAGAAGACAGAGTAAGAAAGATTATTTCTATGACCAGAATTATACTGCTGGTGGAATTTTCTGGTACCATTTTTTTTCCCTTTGCTAATTGATTGGCATTTGAAGACCCAAATCCAACCCAACTGTTTAGTGCTAGCCTGGACACTATCCAGCAACGTAGGTCTTGCTAGGTTTGGAATCTGTTAGCAAGCAGGCAAGTCATTTGCATTAAACAGAGAAGAGTTATAAGCACAGCATCTTAATCTACTTTCAGCTAAATATCTTCCTTCAGTGAATCTTTACGTGCATGGACACCAGCCCTTCAGCATCCTTGTTGACCTCCTTCAAATACATTCAAGCTTGTCAAAGTTCTCCCTAAAATGTGTCTCCCAAACCTGGATTCAATAATCCAGATGAAGTTGGACCCAGGCAGAGCAGAACAGGCTTGCCACTTCATTCTGGACATTATGCTTTTGTGAATATCTTCCAAGATTTCATTCTTTAGTTTTGGCTGCCATTACACAGTATTTATTGCTATTGAATGTGAAGGCCACTAAAACCTCTAGGTGTTTCACAAGAACTGCCATTTCATTAAACTTTCCCCATTCTGGATTTGTGCAGTTGATTTTTTTTAATCCAACTATAGGACTTGACATTTCTCTCCAATAAATATCATCTTATTAGATTGAGTCCATCATTCTAAACTGCTGAGATCGTTTGGAACAGAATTTTGTCATTCAATATGTTAACTATCATCAAATGAATCCATTGTTTCTGGAAAGAGTGATTCATTTGATGGTCCTATGGCTCTTCTCACTATCCCTACAATCTCTCTCTGTGTCTGTGTCTCTGTGTCTCTGTCTCTGTTTATATCTCTGTATCTCTGTCTGTCTCTGTCTCTTTCTCTGTGTGTCTCTCTGTCTCTTTCTCTCTCTCTCTCTCTCTCTCTATTTGTGTCTCTGTGTCTCT
Organism: Gracilinanus agilis; assembly: GCF_016433145.1. Taxonomy (NCBI): domain Eukaryota; kingdom Metazoa; phylum Chordata; class Mammalia; order Didelphimorphia; family Didelphidae; genus Gracilinanus; species Gracilinanus agilis. Next base: position 234,634,530 of record NC_058135.1, on the reverse strand, counting down.
GTCTCTGTCTCTGTGTCTGTGTTTCTGTCTGTCTCTGTGTCTTTCTCTCTCTGTGTGTCTCTCTATCTCTCTGTCTCTCTTTCTTTCTCTGTCTCTTTTTGTCTCTCTTTTTCTGTTTCTCTGTCTCTATGTGTGTGTGTGTGTGCGTCTCTGCGTCTCTGCATCTCTGCCTGCCTCTCTCTCTCTCTCTCTCTCTCTCTCTCTCTCTGTGTGTGTGTGTGTGTGTGTGTGTGCGCGCGTGTGAATGTCTGTCTCTGTCTCTCCCTCTCTCAGTCTCTTATCTCTCTGTTCCTCTGTCTTGTTCTTTTATATCTAATACTTAGTATAGCAGCTAGCAGAGCAAGTATTTAGTGAATAAATGCTTTTTCTCATTCATTCATTCATTCATTCATTCATTCATCATGTATACATGCCTGAATATATCATTTGTTTTGAACAATGCTTTATATGCTCACCATGAAGGGTCTGAAATTTGTAATGAAATTTGCAGAGTCCAGTGTGAGCCCAGTTGTGATATCCCTTCTGGTGAGTCAGAAAGGAAACTCATCTCCTACTGTACCTGTTCTCACTCCACAGCCTTGCCGTATGATCTTTCAGTGACTGGTTAATAAGCTTTTTATAGTAGCTCCTTCCCGGAAAAGGAGGAAGAATAACAGATAGATAGAAATTCTGTTCAACTTACTTCAATTTATTTCAATTTGAGAAACAATTATTAAGAAACATAATTATGTGTGAGAACTGGGTCTAGACACTGACCATACAAAGACAAAAAAAAAAAAAATGAAACGGCTCCTGCCCTCAGGGAAGAGTTAGAATGACAAATGAATCTCTGAGTGATGCTCCTAATATTAAAGACATTCTACTAACCCCTTTGTGTATCTAACTTATTCATAATGGGTATTTTTGAAAGTACCTGGTTTCTGCTGGTTCTAGATGATTGCATTTAACAAAAGAATATGGATCATCTTATTTTTCTCATATAAAATCTCACATTTCCACCCTATTCCATAGTTCTGATCATCGCAGTGCTGCCTTGGGACTACTGCTTCCCTGATTCTCGACTCTTCGCTTCTTAGTGAAAACTGAGATCTCACAAGCTTTTTCAACCATCATATCATACTATTCATTCATATTGATCTTGAAATCCACTGAAATCTCCAATTCTATTTCTTTTCTATAAGCAAATTGCTATCTAGCAATTACAAAAACTTGTCAGCCAGGGTATTTTGGGAATTCTGGTTCTGTTATTCAATGTGATATTTGTTCTCTTAGTTTTGTGTCACCTTGAGGTTTGACGAACATATCTTGTACATTTTCATTCAAATCATTGATAAAAATGATAAATAGCACATTACTCTGAAACTTTATTGGATCCCTTCTTTTAAGGTGACATTGAACAATTAATGGTTATTCTTTAGATCCAGCCAGGACTTGTCTGCCTCATATCTCTCCATCTTTTCCATTAGAATTGTTTGAGCAACTCTGTCAAACACTTGTCTAAAATCTAGATAAAGTATTTATAGAATTCTCTTCATCTTTCAGTATAATAATCCTGAAAAAACAAAAATAAGTTTCATCTTGATTGAATTTTCTTGAGAAAGCCATGTTGACTCTCTGATGACCTTTTTCCCTGGGTATTCACTAATTATTCATTCAATAATACAATCTTGAATTTGGGTAGAAATCCTCAGTCTAAAGTTTACATATTGCATTATTTTTCCCTTTGCAGTGAATAGGAAGTATGAAAACAAGACTTTTTATTTTCTCCTAACAGAAGAAAGGTAAAAGAAAGGATAGAACTATTCCTCAGAACATACAGCTAGACAATTAGGAAAGACTTTTTAAACCCTTTCTTCTGTCTTAGAATCGATATTATATATTGTTTCTAAGGCAGAAGAATAATAAAGTCTAGGCAATGGGAGATAAGTGGTTTGCCCTGGGTCATTCAACTAGTAAGTATCTGAAGTTAGATTTGAACCCAAGATCCCCCATCTCCAGACCTGGCTCTTTATCCACTGAGCCACCTAACTGTCCTTTAAGAAAAATAGCATTAATACAACTCTGTTTTTTTCCCCTACTGAGAAGACTAATCTTTAAGTTGAGATACAAATGGATAAGGATGGATAGGATACAAATGGATAATAGGGAATTCAACATTTCAGATAAGTGAGAAGACAGTAAGAGAGCACTGAGTTGTTGGGACGGATTTTTGAGCTGCCTGGTATCTTCCTTGAAAAATCATGAAGACTAGGAGAGACACCATCAGACTAGAGACAGGGAAATGTCACCATTTTCCAAAAGAAGAAGAAAGAGAATTCTCCTAAGAATTAAGTTAGTGAACCTGCCTACTGAGAAAATTATAAATTTTCAGAGGGATGGCTTGTAAGTACTCAGAAAGGGAAGTAGTGGCTACTGAGAACCAGAATAGGTTCATAAAGAACAAGTAAGACCAGACTAGCCCCTTTTCCTTTTGTAAAGAGTAGCCAAATGGTCAAATTAAGGGGAACCAATAGGAGTACAATAGCTGGACTTTGTTGTAACATTTTTAAAGTCTCTTGTGATATTTATGTGGGGAAAATGGAGAGAAGGGTGTTATCTACTCCAAAATGGAGAAATTGCACTTTTATTTTTTTAAACCCTTACCTTCCAACTTGGAGTCAATACAAGGCAGAAGAGTGGTAAGGGCTAGGCAATGGGGGTCAAGTGACTTGCCCAGGGTCACACAGCTGGGAAGTGTCTGAGGCCAGATTCGAACCTAGGACCTCTCATCTCTAGGCCTGGCTCTCAATCCACTGAGCTACCCAGCTGCCCCTGAGAAATTGTACTTTTAAGGTCAAATAGCTTGACAAAAGAATGGTGATTAGTGACAAGGGTATTTTTTGGAAAACTCTGGGTCTTCATTCTTGAATCTGTTGCTCTATTTAACATTTTTGTTTTTTGTTTTTGTTTTTTTTTTTTAAACCCTTGTACTTCGGTGTATTGTCTTATAGATGGAAGATTGGTAAGGGTGGGCAATGGGGGTCAAGTGACTTGCCCAGGGTCACACAGCTGGGAAGTGTCTGAGGCTGGATTTGAACCTAGGACCTCCTGTCTCTAGGCCTGACTCTCACTCCACTGAGCTACCCAGCTGCCCACTATTTAACATTTTTATCAATGGCATAAATGAAAATGTGGATGGCAAACTAAGTTGAAAGAGTCAATATTTTAAATAACAGAACAGAGATCTATAAAGATGTCATTAGCTAGAACAATAAGCCAAATCTAAGAGGATAGCATTTAGTAAAATAAACTTAACATATTGTTCTTGGGTTTGAAAAATCATGAGTGTAATATCATCAAGTATGGTTAACAATAGTTTCTTTTAAGAAATCTAGGGAGTTTTATTTGAATTTAATGAGCCAAAGGTAAAGTCATAAGGTATCAGAAGTTAGTGCTTTTACAAATAAAGAAACTAAGGAACACAGAGAATGACTGACCAAAAGTCATATCATTTGTTACTTCTAAGGTCCCTTCCAACTCTAAATCTGTTATCATATGTTAGGTAGCAGAACTGGGATATGAATTAAGGCTTTTTAAAGTATTAATCCAATTTTTCTATATCAGAGTGGATAAACAGTTGGCGCCCCCCAAAATTTAATGCAATATTAAAATAATCAATAGACATAGTGGTGGCTGTGAACCATGTGCCAGTCTTCAGATACTGGCTCAGTAAACTCAGGATCAATTTTGGGATCTTTCTTGTAAAATCTCTCTTAGATATACCCCATTCAAAGGAAACGTTAGGAATATCATCACAGGGTCATAGATTCTGAGCTAGATGGGACCTCAAGGTCGCTTTATCCAGCTACCTCATTTTACATATGAGTATACTGAGGCCAGAGAGTTTGACTGACTTCTGTAAGGTTAGATTAGAAGTAAGTGGCAAAGCTAGGATTCAAACTTAAGTCTCATAAATGCAAATCCAAAATTTTCTTCACCACACCAAGGTGCATCAGCAATTAGATAGCAGTTTAACATAACAAGAAATTGCATAATGGAAAAGTTTTATTTAACCTGACAAAAAATAAAGAATAGATTTGTATACATTCTTCTAAGTCTATTACCTTTTTAGGAAAACTCTCCTCTTTACATAAGGCTACAAATAACCATCTGTAATGAGTCTGATCTTGTTGTAGGATCCATACTATTTTCAGGATTCAAGGGTTAAGTACTCAATTTTGGGGGCTCAAAGGGCAGGAAAGGAATAGGTTCATAGAAAGAAGAAGAGTTGGGATTTGAACTCAAGCACTTTACTTTCAAATCCAGCTTTCTTCTCAGAGTATCATTGTTACCTCCTGGTAGCCAAAAAAGGTCGTGGTATAGGTTGTTCTAGTACATATATAGTTTTCCAATAGCAATATAACACTGCAAGAATTTGAATTTTAGGAAAGCTGAGTGCCACCAAATCAATGCTTTCAAATTGTGGTGCTGGAATCTCTCTTTTCTCCCCCAATGCTTCTGAGGTTCTTCTAATACCTAGACACAGATTGTCTCACATAATGTTAATGGGGATTGGGGAGCAATGAGACCAGTCCTTTTGAGCCGAAACAGAGTGCCTTTTGTGCAATTCCCATGAGGTTAACAGAGGAAGATAGTTCCAAAATGTCTACATAAGCTCCAAAGTCTCTCCAAGGTATTTCCATTTTATACCATCACTTGTCTTCCAGAAGCATGCTTTCCAGTCTCTTCCATGAGAAAAATGGCATCAGTGGTATTCTGCACATTCTCATAAGGATTAGGCTTAATGACCAATACCCCTGATATACAAGACATTTCAGAGATCTCCTATCAACAACAAGAGATGAAGAAGGAATTTATGTGAACGAAAAAGGGTAAGATTATGACATGATATACACACCCATCTAACGGGGGAAGACAATCCCAAAAAGATCTCTGAAAAGGGGGAGAGAAGGGGTGAGTGGGTATCCCTCTGGCATGATGATGAAGATGATGATGGAGTCAAAACCAAGCAGAGCAGGTCGTGAGAAATGAAGAGATGGCTGGCATTTCAAGCTCTCTATAAAGGATATGGGAAGAGGCTTTGGGAAGGATTCTTTGCTCTGCCCTCCACCCTCAGGTCAGAAAGGCAGAAAAGCTGAGGGTACTGAATAGCAAGGCTGAAACAATCTCCACAAAGATGTTTCCTGTTGATGAGGTTATCTAGTGATGGGCTGATTCGTGATTACCTACAAGGACTGCCTTTATCCATGTTAGTACTTTGGGGAGGGATAACCCTCACTCTGGGGAGGGCATAGAATGAAGTTCAGTGTTGCTGTCTGTGGTCCCTGTCTCCAAAGGACTAAGTACATTTTCTAGAACACAGTGTATAAAATCTGGTGTTGCTGATCTCCCCTCCCATTGTCCAATGTAGAGCCACTAACTGGAACTTGTGATTAGATTTCAGGGTACTACATTTTCAAAGCTAGAAACCTGTTGGGGCCAAGGGGTAGTGCCAGACTCCCTGATCTGAATTGTTCTCACCTCTTTCAGGAATTTACTTTTTATGTGACCATTCTTGCGGTTCAAGCCTCTGGGTATTTGGAAGGAGGAGAATTTTTCATTTTGCAAGAATTTACATTCTAGAATCTTTAAAGGACTCCCAGGACCTGTTAGCCACTCACTAGCTGCTGTAGGATAGACTAATTCAAAACACCTGAACCAAAACCAATAGAACTTTGAAAGAAAAAGAAAAATTGGCTCATGGTGAAGTGGAAAGAGACCTGGGCTGGGAGTTAGGAAACACAGAGTCAATTCCTGGCTCTAATTCTGACTCACTGGGTGACCTTGGGCAAGACTTGCCACTTTGAGCCTCAGTTTCCTCTTCTATATGTAGGAAGAATGATGCTTGATTTGTCTCTCAGACCTGGTTATTTTGAGAATCAAATGACAGAATAATGAAGAAGAAGAATGGCCATCATTTTATAGCTCTTTAAGGTTTGTAAAGCGTTTTGCACATATTAGCTCATGAAGGAACTTGACAAATTCTAAAGTTCTGTGCCAATATATGGAATTATTAGTAATCATTTCCATACGGGGACAGATCCATGAGCTCACAGGCATGGGCACTCCCTCCAGTGATGCAGATAGCCAGTTTTCCATGCCTTCCCATCCTGTGAGATACTAGAATGAGAGTCAGAAGACCTATTTTTTCTCTCCATTATGCTTCTTGTCACTGTTTAACTTTGGGCATTACTTCACTCTCCTGGCCTCAGTTTCCTCCACAAACAAGAAACATTTGGTAAGTGCCTACTGTACCCTCATTCCAAGGCACTGGGGAAAAGAGATAGAGCATAGAAACTGGACATGGGATTTCTTTGGAAAAAAGGAACTCCTAGATATAGAAACTCCCTGTATCAACACTGATCAGCACCTGTTGAGGAACTTGAAACGGCTAGTATTTATGTAGTGTGTTGTCTTGTAAAACATTATATAAATAAATGTATGTGTGTATATATACACATATGCATATATACATTCACACATGTGTATATATACATACATCATTCATCTAAGATTTGTAAAACAATATATGTGCATATGTACATGTATGTATGAGTAGCACATAAAAACCTGAATACATTTTTATATGTATGTTATTCATGTATATACAAATCTATACATCTATGCTTGTCTCTATCTCTACATATTTAATTTGATCCTGATAAGAACCCTGTGAGGTAGTTGGTAACATTACCCTCCTTTTATAGATGAGGAAACTGAGGCTGAGAGAGATTGAATGATTTGATCAAGCAGGATTTGGATTCCAGTTCTTATTCCAAGACCTGTGCTCTATTTTTTTTGCCACTCTGTTCAGTTCTTCCTCTGTATGTCTCCTTATAATTTTGGGCAAATAATTTACTTCCCCCGAGTCTCAGTTTCATTAACTATAAAACAAGGGGCTTGGACTACATGATCCCTGGGGTTCCTTTCAATTCTGCAATGACAAATTTTCTGATTCATTTTATGACACTCATTTAGAGAGGCTGTGATGGAGTGAATAGGGTCCTCCTAGACTTAAAGTCAGGACTCCTGGGTTCAAATACTGGCTCAGACATTTACTAGCTGTGTAAACCCTGGGCAAGTTTCTTCACCTCTATGTGCCTCAGTTTCTTCATCTGTAAAAGGCAGAAGTAGGGCATGAGAGCCTCTAAGCGTCCCTCTCTTCTGAATCTAGGATCCTGCTGTCATCATTGCCAATCAGTAACTTCAAATATTTCTCTGATTTCTGTTCCAAATGAAGATCAGAGCCCTGGGGAGTTGACTCCCTGGAGTGATACTTACCGCTTAGAAAGCTCCTAGGATGAAAGCCATCTCAGAGCATCTCCTACTTCTCCTGTGAGGTGGAACAGATGCCTCACACACTCCTGGTAAAGCCAGGGCTACCCATTCCCTGAGATTGCCACCCAGTCTTTGCTCCCCACTCCTCCTGCTGCTGCTGCTGTGATTGCAGCTGCTGTCTCCCATTAAGGAAATGAGCTCGGTGCATCTGACTTTATACCTTGTTCCTCATGTTGCTCTTTAAGGGCCGGAACTTAATGGCTGTTGGGCTCTGAATTTCTTAGCATGTTGTTTATATCTAATAAGTGAATCACCCTGTTGTTTTAAGTCAGCTTTTACAAATACTGTGTTTGAACATCTGTCAAGGGCTGGAGATGAGCTGAATAGGCTCGGGCTGCCAGTATATTATATTCTCTGTTATCCTTTCTACTGTAATTATCCTGATCCTCAAACAACTCTCCGCCAGTTACAACCACTTCTGCAGACTTGTTGTTGCTGCAAATTCAAAAAATTATTTTATTTGAATCTAAATTAAACTGATATGTAACAAGGTTTTTTTCCCCATGCTAAGCCTCAAAAAAACAGTATCTGCAGATGATTAAAAAACAGTAAAACATGGACAATTTCAAAGTTTATTTCAAGAATAAACTCATGAAAATTCATCTAATTATGCAGCAGTGTACCAAAAATAATCTTTTCCAAACCTAAATTTGTTTAACAAAACACACAGTCAGCTAAGCCAAACTGAAGGAAATGGGTGCTGGTATGTGCAGTTGTCACACCCCAGGAGTCACTTGTGCGTGTGGGGAGGATTTCACAGGCTATAGACTCTGTTGGTGGCCTTGTCTTCCTGAAGCTTCTCTTGATATCACATCCCATGATATAACCAACTTTTCCAAAGGACAGATGCTGTAGTACTCATCCTTCAGGTCTCTACTTGTGGCTGAACACGAGCCACCTACAGGTGGCCAAAAACTATTCTTGGATGAACCTTGAAGTATTTTCTCCTTAAGTGATGACTGTGCCAAGAGGGATGTTATCAAACTATCAGTCAATCATGTTTGCTGAGCACCTTGCATGGATTCATTTTTATCAATCCATCCATTCATGCATGCATGTATTCAACAACTCCACACTCAGTACTGCTACAGGACCTTAGACTGTAGGGCTGGGAATCATGAAACCCAGTGGTTTCCACAGGATCAAAGCTGAATGTGACCCAAAGATAAATGGAGAGATTCGGGGCAGGAATTAATAAGGGACATCAGATCTTCAACGATGTTTTATTCTCAAGGAGTAGTGGAAGAATTTTTTTTCCTATTCAAGCTTATAATTGCCTGAATTATAATAATAATTATAATTATAGGGAGATCAGGGTCAAGAATTTTCTCTACTGATGCCAATAAGCACCTTCTCTCTAATGTATAGTCTTAGAGAGTTACCTGGTGACATTGAATGATTAAGATACTTGCCCTGGACCACAAAACAAGTATGTGTTATGGACAGGATTTGAACCTAGATCTTCCTGAATCTGAGACCAGCTCTCTATTCACCACACCATTAATGGAATATCATGACGAAAGTATATGCTTAGAAAAGGACGTGGATTGATCCTGTTGCAAGAACATGGGATAAGATATGAACAGTCCTGAGGTTTCCTTTGTAATCACAGAATTAAATACTAAACAACCTAGAGGAAGTTATCCAACATATTACAAGAACCTAATTTGAGAATGACAGAGAAAAAAGATGAGCTGTGATCACCAATGATGGAGACAACACTCATATCAATGAGATCATATATCTATTGAATTATTGAAGCAAGAGCAAGGAATTACTCTGGATTCCAGCAACACAAAGAACTAAGCAAAAGCACAGCTCTCCAGGATTGTAATCTGATAGGGAGATAAATACAACATATATACAAATAACTATAATAATTCCATAGCAAGAATCAAATAGGAAGGTATGAATGATATGAGGAAGAGGCATTATTTCTAGCTAGAGAGAAGAGAGAAGACTCCATAGATGAGACAGTTTCTAATTCAAACTTTGAAAGAAGAAAAGGATTTCAATAGGTTGATATAAGAAAGGAACATATTCCAGGTATAGGGGATGGGGGAAAAGATAGGTACCCAGAAGCATGGAAGTAGGAAAATTCAGGAATGGGATCAAAGAAAAATAATTAAGAACAGTTGGCTGCCATTAGATTATATGAAGGTGATGAATTGTTTGATAGAAGATAATAAGTGTATGGAGAAACTAGTTTGTGGAAGGTCTTTAAAGAAGGATCAAGATTGGGGATGTAGACTCTAAACAATCACCCTAGTGCAAATATCAATAATACGAAAATAGGTCTTGATCAATGGCACATGTGAAACCCAGTGAAATTGTGTGTTGGCTATAGGAGGGGGGGTGGGAAGAGGGGAGGGAAAGAACATGAATCATGTAACCGTAGAAAAATATTTTAAATCAATCAATAAAAATTTTTTAAAAAGAAGGATCGTTTATTTTTTCTGATAATCAATTTAATAAAAAAACAATCATTTATTAAATACCTATTATATACCAGACACTATACTAGCTACTGCTGATATAAAGGCAAAACTGAAACAAGGTTTCAATTTTAAAATATTATTACTATCTTTTGTTTTTATATCACCTTCATTTACTTTACAAATCTATCCCTCTCATTTTTCTACCTGATGAATCATGCTTTAAAATAAAGAATAATTAAGAAAAAGATAAAATAGTTTAGAAAAAAGCTAACATCCATTCTGTTATAATTTGAGCAATATTCTATATCCATAGTCTCCCATTTCTGGGAAGAGGTCATGGAGGTACATTTTCTTCATTTTCTCTGGTGGCCAGCTTGAGCTTCATAATTATACTATAATTAAGTTTCTTTTCTTTTACATCATAGTTGATATGCTCATATATGTACATATATGTATTTGTACACATATATATGTGTGTGTGTGTATTGTTTACATCATTCTACCTCATACAAATCTTCCTATTAACAAGATCTATTGGCAACAGTGAACCACAAATTGTTTTTGTTTCGGGCCATGATATGATTAATTCAATGCATTAGCAAGATTACTTCGACAAGTTTCATGAAAGATGGATTATCAAGGAAAGGCTGAAGGTAGCAAGACTGTTCAGCAGGCAGTTGTAGATGTAGAACTGGAGCTCAGGGGAAAGATTAGGGGCTGGTGATATAGATATGGTGATCATCTTTTTGGAGATGATAATTGAAGCCAGAAGCAAGATAAGATCATCAAGGATTGAAAAATAGAAGAGTGCCTAGGACAGAGGTTTGGGGAAAAGTTCCACCCAAACAGTGGAGCTTAGAAGTTGAGCCAATGAAGAGACCAGGCAAAGATTATACAGGTAAGCTAATGGAAAACCAGAAAGTTACAGTATCTTAGAAGTCAACAGAGGAAGGAAGAAAGTCCTGGGACTGGACACAGGCAAAAAAAAACAAAACACAGATATGGTACATACTCCATCCCCATAGTGTTAACTAACAACTCAGAAGTAGTTGGTGGCCAACAATGTAAACCATTTTAAAGATATAAAAGGAAATTATGTCTAGAAAAGATCTTGGGAGTTGATGACTTAGAAGTTTCTGGTGGACCTGGAAAAAGTACTTTACATAGAATGGTAAGAACAGAAAAAGAGATTGCAATAGACTGAGGAGAGAGGGAATCATCAGAAACTAGACACAAAAAGTATAGGTTTATAAATGATATTTTTAGTTGCTTAACTTTATAATGAAGGAAATGTATATGTGCACAAGATTGGAGAGAGACAGGGGAAAGGAATGAAGGAAGGAAGAAACAGATGGAAAGGAGAGGGTGGAAGGAAGAGAAAGAAAGGAAGAGTAGAGAGACAGAGAGACTGAAGAAGGGAGGCAGTGTAGTATAATGAAAAGGGTACTAGATTTGTAGTTAGGATCAAATCTCTGTTCTGTTTTTCAAAATGATCTTGGATAAGTCACTTAACCTCTATGATACTCAGTCTTCTCATCTGAAAGGTGATTATTGCAAAGGTTCATTCTGGCTTTAATTCTAATGATCCTTAAATAGGGAGAGATGCACGATTTATTGATGCAGCAAGGTCCAAGAGGAAATGAGAGGATAAAATACCAAGGCAACAGGTTAAGGTTCAACCTTGATAAGTGGGGGGAGGAGGTTTGGTGTCACTATTTAACTTGTTTCCACATTCAACTAAGACTTGTTGATGAGATTAAGTCATCCATATTTCAAATCTCATAAGTTCTTATTTGAGATAGTTCTTCTCATATCAGCATAATTTCATTCACTGCCATTTTTGTACCCTCATAGTTTAATTCATTGAGAGCATCTAGAATATTGTTGAGACAATGGACATTTTAAGCAAACCCTTTGCTAGTGTCTATAATCCAAGTTGCCACAAATGTCAAGTTTATATGGGATTTCTCTGGGACACAGAGACTTCCATGAAAGAAGAAAGTGGAAAATGAAAAATCTAGATGCCAAAGTTGATACAGAGAGTAATGAGGAATCTCTACCATCTTGCAAACATCTCCTGAAACCAAGACACTAAAAGCGACTTGACTCATTGGGATGGGGTTGGGGTATTGAGGGGTCAAAGATTGTCCTGAGGAGAGTGGGAGGATGTAGTAACTGTTCATTAGAGATGAGGATACTTTCCTGGCTTGGGATAGTGGGGTTATGGGCGATTAACTTCTATCCTGGCAAGAATAAGAGACTGTAGGCATTATCCTAATGGAAATGGTAATGGGGAGACTGTCCCAAGAACAGCAGACTTCAGAGAATCTAAAGTTGTTTTATTTTCTCTCATTCAATTTTCCTTCTCTTTGTTTGAGATCATGCTGTCATGTCAGAAGTGTCACAAGAGGGACTTAAACATAGATCTTTTCTGATATCAAGTTCAGGACTTTTTCTACTATTCTGTACTTCTGCTTATCAACTAATTCAAACCATCCCCTAACAGAAATTTCTATTTTATCATATTCTTGATCAGTGATCATACAGTCTCACTTTAAGACCTCATGATCTTCAGAGGAAGGCCATACCATTTCTGAAATGTAGGAAATGTTTTCTGTACATTAAGCTGGAATGTCTCTCTGTAACATCTATCCATTTTCTTGAATTCTGCCCTCTGGGACCAAGTAAAATAAGACTGACTCCTCTTCCGCATAATAATCCTTTAAATACGTGAAGATGGGGATCATGTCCACCTCACCCCTTCACATCCTACACCAGTTTTCCTCCAGGTTTTTAATAGTTTAAGTTACATATTCAGAGTTCCCCCAATTGATCATCAGAGGATCTCCATTCTTATTTCCATACATCCTGTGACCCTTCTCTAGACACACTTCAGCTGGTCAGTATCTCTAATAGAATTCAACATCCAGAACTGAACACAGTGTTCCAAATGGAATCTGACCAGAGCAGAGAACGATATGACAATCACTTCCCAGGAACAGGTCATGGAAGTTTGAATTAGCTTTTTTTTTTGGTTGCCATGACTTAATTGAGCTTGTAGTGCACTCAAAACTCCAAATCTTTATGTGATGTCTATCAAAGCCTTCTGTACTAAGTATGTATTCAGTTGTTCTTAAATTGAGATATGAGATCTTACATTCATCCCTATCAAATATCATCTTATATTTTGCCTCATTGTTCTCACTTTAGATCTATTTTATTCATTTTCATTAATGTTTTGTTTTAACATTACCTATATTTCCCCTGTATTCTTCCTTTCTCTCCTTCCAAAGAGCCATCTCATGACAAAAGATTTTTTTGAAGAACAAAGAGAAAAAAGTTAGCAAAACCAATCAATGCATCAGAAAAAGGAAATCTGACAGAAATTGCATTCCTCATATCTGTGGACCCAAAGTCTCTGTAAAAAAGTAATAGTATTTCTTCTCTTTGGGACCAAGTTTGTTTTTTATCATTTCATAACATTCATTTTTGATCATTTTGTGGATATTATTCTGTACATTTACATTTTTGTAACAACTATATATGTATGTTAATAATATGATATTTACATATATTTTCTCTGGTGCTCTTCTTATTTGACTTCACAGCACTTTAGATCAGTCTTTCTATATTTCTCTGTATTCATCATATTTGCCATTTAATGTCATGCACTAGTTTTCCACAACATATCATGTAGCACAGTTTGCCTCATCATTCTGAAATGCAGTTTTAAAAAACTGGATTCTGTCCTGTCTTTTCTATCTTTCCCAGTTTTATGTCACTTACTAACTGAGGTCCCTTAGCCTTCCTTCGGACAGCATGGTGATGTCAACCATTCAGCAAATATCCCCCAAGTACCAACTTGGCATCAAACTCTTGGGGTAGGGGATGAGAGAGGAGGAAAAACAAAGATAGTAAGAGCTGGCCTCTGTCTTGAGGGAGCTCACCATCTACCATGGTAGATAATTGGAGACATCAAGAATTAAATAGAAGCAGGATATGCCAAAGCTTTTAAGATTCTGATTTTTCATGGGTGGGATAACTTCCTCTGGGGAGGAAGGCTTCATGGTGAAGGCAATGTCTTTGCTGTGTCTTGAAGTATAGACAGCACTATGGAGACAAAAAGAGATTTGGAGGAGGGGGACCTTGTCCCTCCCAGGTAGAATGAGCAGAGTGACTGAAAGGGCAGGAAAACATGAATCATTTTTAATGGGAGGTAAGGAATCTGGTTTGGCTGTAGTGTAGCATAGGTAATGGGTAATAATTCAGAAAAGAACCCAGACTCAAGATATTAACCCTGACCCTGCTCATGAAAAGCCTTGAATCCTAAGCCAAGGAATTTAGATCTCATTCTGCTGGCAATAGAAAGTCAAGGAAGACTTCTGAGCTAGAAAGAGATTTCATCACCTAAAAGGGGATGGAGAATGAATACTCTACCCACATTTCTATCATAAGTCAGGGCTATTTTGGCAAAAAAAACCCCACAAAACCTTAAATCATTTTTGCTAGACCTAAGAATGCATATTGTTAGGCATTGTGAGTATTTATAACATTTCTTCTATAGTTATTGAGCTGTGTTATGACATTCTGTGTCAGGAAGGATGAATAATTAGTAAGAAAGAGAGAGAGAAGAGAGAGATACAGAGAGAGAAAGAGAGAGAGAGGCAAACAGACAGACAGAGACAGAGGCAGAAGACAGAGACAGAGAGACAGAGAGACAAAGAGAGAGATACAGAGAGACAGAGACAGAGAGACAGCGACAGACAGAGACAGAGAGACAGAGAGAAATGATAGCTCAAATATTTATCGTTAACTGTATGCCAGGTAATGGACTACTGGGGATACAAAGACAAGTATATAAGATGGTCCCTACCCTCAAGGAACTTATACACTAATAAAGAAAGACAAAGGGGAACCAGGAAGAGGGTTGGTGCAAAGGAGAGAACCTATTTAGGTAGAATAGGCAAGAATGGTAGTGGAGCAAGCCAGAAGGTGAGCCAGAAGTGAAGTGAGCTAAAAATATTTTTTCCCACTATCTTATCCATAATTTCCCATGACCTCTTGGTTCACATCAAGAATAGATAAAAAATCCCCACAAAACTAAACTGAATTATTTTCCTTCTCCTTCCCTAAACCTATTTCTTTTCCCCTTCTTTCTTCTTATGTTGCCTCTTTCACTTTCCAATTTAACAAATACAGAAAAGATTTATTAAGGATCCAGGTGCTGTGCTAGGTTCAGGTGATACAAAGACAAAAATAAAACAATCTTTGTCGTCATACAGCTTATGTTCCCAGGATAGAGGATATGTGGAAATGATATGTACACTGTATGATGCTATTCTCCTGAAGTAAAATTTCAAATATAAAATATATGCAAAGTAATCTTTTTTTTCTTGAGATGGTTGAGGAATGAAGCCCAGATTTAATATGAAACTATGCTCTTTCAGATTAAAAGACAGCATAACTCTATGTCTTCTCTATTCCTGGTTCAACATCCCCAGTGTCTCTGACCCAGTCAATGGATTATATAATTTCACATTTGGAAAGAACCTTACTTAGATGGCAACCTATATTAGAGCAATAATATTCTCTACGATATCCCCAATTATTAATTAGCTATTCTCTGAAGATGTCCATTACATTTCTGGATTGCTCTAACCATTAGGACTTTTCCCCTTTTATTAATCTAAAATCTGCTTTCCTATACCTCTTCCTTCATATATTCTCCCCACCCTCCATGGTTCCTCAGTTCTGTCTTCTGAGGCCAGGCAGGAAAAGTTGAATCCTTCCATTTAACAGGCTTAGATCCTTGAATGCTATAAGCAGATACTTCCAGTTATCCTTCTCTCATTAGAAAAAAATTCCTCCAGCATCTTTATCCTAAATGTTTGGTGAATTTAGGAGGACCAACACAGAACCCCATCAAGACTAGGATATGGGTGATATTTCCTTCATCCTGAGAAAGTCAGTAAAGACTGGGATCAGGTCAGAACTCTAAGCCTTGGAAAGGACTTTGCTTGCACAGATCTAAGTCCCAAAATTTCTCCTGCAAAGCAGGTCTCTGTGCATTACTAGAAATCTTGCAGTAGGTGGCAGTGGGTGGTGAGGAATATCCCTGATCCTGAACCACTGAGCTTTAGGAGACAAGAGCCTGCAGCAATACATGGCAGGACCTCTACAAGCCCCTGGAGTTAGGATTTATCAGATAAGAAGAAATTCCTGACAGAACAGGGTAGGGTATGGCCCCAGAGCCTAACTCAAGCCCAGAATACCAATAACCTCGAACAGTATTCTTCCACTGAGGCAAACTTTCCAAATTAAAAGAAATAAAATTCATGTAACAACTCAGAGGATCTAGGTGGAGACCATCCATGACCTCTGCCTGGGAAAGAAGAGATCCAGATCCTCTCCCTAACTCTACATCATCATTCCTGGGGACAAAGAGCTAGTCAGAGGATCAGGGTTCAAAACCCACTCTGACATTTATCCTATTTAGTCACCTTTCTGCATCTCAATTTCCTTATCTGTAATATAAGGTGATTCCCCTTGCATCTTCATGCAAATCTATGATCCTATGACCTCAGTGTTAACTCTCTGTCCATCATAGATGTTTAATTTCCCAAAAGGAAACATTCATAATAAGTACTAACCTATATATAGCCTGCTAAGGTACAAGGCACTTAAATATATTATCTCATTTCATCCTTACAGAAAAGTAAGGTAAACATTACAGGTACTAATGCTCTCATTTTACAGATTCAGAGTTGAAGTTAAATTACTTGCTTATAGTTACTTATAGTTACTGCTATTAATTAAGTGGTGGAGAGAGATCTCTTGATTCCAAGTCCAGCATTCTTATATAATGGGAGAATAGAGTTAGAGAGGGGATATAGAGGTAGAAAACAAGATAGCATAAAAAATTAAGGGGAGAAGGGAAACATCTTTAAAGAAATCACCAAATAAATAGAACATGAACAACATGGTCATTACAGCAATGGAAATGAAAAGATCATTACAAAGACAAATATTCTGTAGTTTAAGAAAGCAGATACTAAGATCAGAAAATGAAATAAATCTACTTCCTTCTAGCAGAAAGGTGAACAAATGAATGTAAAGAGTGTCCCATACTTTTTCAGATTCAGTCCCTTTTATCAATTCATTTTTTTCTTAACTAATTTTCTCACTTACAAGGAAGAGTTCATTGCTGGAGGGAAGGGACACAGTAGCCATATAGCTAAGATCAAGTAATTTAAACATTGATTCTTTGTAAAATAGATACTGCGGTGCTTATATTACCTATTTTTTAAGGTGGTGAGAATGGTGCCCCAGCTATGTGAGTTATTATTATTATGGGAAGTGCTATCACTTCCCATTAATCACACAGTTCTGAAGTTTTCGCACAAGACTCTGGGCTCTGCCACCCTCTTGCTATTAGTCAATCAGTCAGGCAACAAACATTCATTAAGTGACTACTATGTACAAGGCACTGTGCTAATCATAGGGGATACACAGCAAGGCAAAAAAAGACACTACCCTCAGAGTTTAAAGTCTAATTTTCTCTGAGATTTTAGGTAGGTTATATTCTTTTTGTGGGATTCAGCTTTTCCATCTGTAGGATCATAGATTCAGAGCTCAAAGGACCTTGGGGGTCATCAAGCATTTAATCAATTGGTCCACCAACCAATATTTATTCACCAACTATTATAGTGCTAGGTACTGTGTTTGATCTAGAGAAAGAAAGCAAGAAAGGAGGGAAGAATGAAAGCAAGCAAGGAAGGAAGGAAGAAAGGAAAGAAGGAAGGGAGGGAGAGAGGAGAGAGGAAAAGTCCCTACTCTCAAATAATTTATATTCTATTGGAAGATTGTGAATATAGAGCTGGAAGAATCCAACCTCCACCACCATTTTATAAATGAAGAAATTGAGGTGCAGAGAAATTAAGCAAGTTGCTGAAAGTCACACAGGTAAAAATGTTAGAGATAGGAATCTAGGGTCAATGTACTTTACAAAGAACTATGTAACTTTCCCAAGAGAATGGACTCAGGGTCCTTAAGGTTTCATTCCACATTTCAACCACTATTGTCTTACATCCATCCACTACTAGCATTTTTCTGCTTCAACTTCCTTCCTTCGTTCCTTCTTTCCTTCCTTCCTTCCACTCTTCCCTTCTTTCTTGTTTCCTTTCTCTAGATCAAACACAGCACCTAATGTGGTGTTGAATAAATATTGGTTGGTGCACTAATTGACTAATTGTTTGATGACCCCTAAGATCCTTCAAGCTCTGAATCTATAATCCTACAGATAGAAAAACTGAATCCCACAAAAAGAATATTCCTTCCTTCCTTCCTTCCTTCCTTTCTTCCTTCCT
>NC_058135.1:234593593-234609712 GCF_016433145.1 Gracilinanus agilis | reverse complement strand
AAAGCACTCCAGTATTTTGCCAATATTAAGCTCCGTGCTTTATCTTCTATACCACCTAGCTGCTACCTAAGTAAAATAATATGAAAAGAAGACAGAGCCCTGGGTGATACATACCTCTTATATCTTCATGTAGTGGCCATCTAGTTTCCACTTGAAAATCATATCTACCCTTACTTAATACTTCACAGTCCAATATTCTCTAACTCCACTGACCTCCCCCCATACCCCCTGACACAGTTGTTCAAGTTACCAATCTTTGCCACTTCTGAACCAGACAATGGTCTCCCAAAACAATTAGAATTTAAGTTCAGCAGGAAAAAAGATGCCATTGGAAAATTCATCCCCTATCATCCTCTATATCTACCAGAATGGGTGGGGAGGGGGAGTTACAGATGGAATTCAAGGTCAAAAAAGTCTAGACACCATTATCTTAAGCTAGTGTCAACTGCAACCATTTGGAATTGTCGGCGCCAGTCCTGAGGGATATATCAGAATCCCATTGGTTCTTTGACTCACAAAGGGAACATTCTCTGATTTCACAGTCCTTGGATGGGTGGAGGGAGCTAATCCCCCAGAAGGCCTTGCATTTTTAAAATCCAATTGCATTATAGAAATATTTAGTTAACACATAGTTGAGGAAAGAATGAGCTCCCCTGCCTCCCCACAAAGGTGAAACTGTTTATAAATCAGTGCATATAATAATTTTTAAAAGCATTTGCGACAGCCTCTCTTTATACTGTTTTGCCAAGTTACAATTAGCACCAGGAGACTCCAACGAAGGGAAAATTATGTTTTAAGTGTGTTTATAAAAAACAACTTTTCTTAGCTAAAGGAAAAAGGGCCAAGCTCGGTTAACAGGCCTCTGGTTGGAAGAGCTATTTCTAAATAATATGTCTCGGAACCGTGCGCGATGGTGGATCTGTTCGCCTGAGCAGAGAAGGATTAATGGGCTCCGCAAAGCCCCATCTGCTAGCTTGGACCTCTACAATTGGAGTTTCTGTCCCACCTTCTGATTGAAGAGAATGCACCTCCAGTGTGGGAGATGATCTAGCAGGATTAATTGAGAATGCACAAATCCAATCAAGTCCAGCTCATTAGGCAAGCATTTAAATTATTAAGTTAAATAGTGGGATATTTCAATATAATTGTGTTGTGCTGTTTTTATGACACTGCAAAGGAGAGGCGAAGTCTTTCAGGATCTCTTTCTCCCTGCTCATTACCTCAACTGGCTTTCCATTGTTGCTGCCTCGGGCACCCTTTTTGTCAGGTCTTACATTTAGAGTCTCGGGGAATCCTGTTGACCTAGTGGCTATGGAGCTAGACATGAAGTCAGGAAGATTTGAACCATTTCATACGCCAGCTGTGTGACCCTGAACAATTTATTTAACTCAGACTCATTGTCCCCATCTGTAAAATGGGGATAATAATCATGCCCACCTCTGGATTGTGTGAGGATAAAATGAAAAAACACATGGCCAATGATTTGCAAAGCATAAAGTGCTGTATAAATGCTAGGTGATATTAGTGTTGTGTCAGAGCTGGAATTCCCCTTGGAGATCATCTGTTCAACACTCTCATTTATAGACTGGGAAAGTGATATCCTGGCTTTCCAAGTAGGTTATCATAGACTTTAGATCTCCTGATTTCTAGAATATGATTCTTAAAAGTTCAGCATGGGGGAAGCAAAGTACATAATTTGGAAGCAGAGGATGTTGGACCCAAGTACTTGCTACTTTCATGACTTTGGGTGAGTCCTCTGACTTCTAGTCTTCTAAGAACCCAATTTCAGAATTGTCTCCAAAGGCACTTGTCAAGAAGTCTACATTCTCTGACTCTAGGAGAATGTTTGGGCCACCCTAGGAGAGCCCCCTTAAGCCCCCAAAATGTACCCTTTCCTTTAAGAAGGCTTCCCTCCAGTCCTCCAAGCCCAGGAGCAAAACTGTGGGTTTCAGTGAAACATGTAGTTTGCATTATGTTAAAAGATCTGCTCATTACAATCAGGATAAGAGGGGGTGAATGAGACAAACTGATCAGCACTTTAAATGTATTAATCAGCTTGGAACTCTCTTCACCAGTCAAAACAGGGCGGGCAGACATTTATTCTGTCTCGGGTGTGTGAGGAACCAGGAATCAGTGGGGGAGGTCAGGCAAAGAATGCAGTCCCTGTCCATTTATACGCACTGGTGGACCTACAGCTCCCATGACCCAGTGAACCATCTTCACTGGTGCTTCTGGGCCTGAGCCAATGAATGGAAAGAGTACTGACTTGTTTGTTGCCTTTCACAGGTCAGGAACCACACTGTATTGATGGATGGCTGTTGTTGTTTAGAGATAAACTGAGAGGCATCAAGGATACCCAGGGTCATGGAATTTCAAACTGGAGTGGGCCCCAGAGGCCATTTAATTCCTGACCCCATAACCCTCTTGGATGTGATTAAAATGAGTCCAAGGAGGTGTTACAACTCACAGGGAGAAAGCATGAAAGCAGGATTTGAAACCAGATTCTCTAATCCCAGAACAATTATTCTTTCTATCATACCACATATATACATCCCGCCTTTGGCACAGTACTGCGTCTAATAATTCTGGAAACAGAAGCCCCCACAAAATTGGAAAGGATTATAACAAACAATATGGAACTCACCCTCAAAACAACTGAGTGGGAAGACCTTAAGAAGAGACCTTGGACCAAAGGTCCTAAACTCGAAGATACTATGGGATACAATAAGATTACAAGAGATAGAGGGAGACAAAGCCAGGGACTACATGGGGTGTGATAACTGAGAGAAATTTTCCTTTTTTAAGTCTCCTGGCTAACTAGATGCTAAGGATGAGTTGTTTCTACCAATGAAAGGGCAGAGTGTTGTCACTTCCATTTAAATTCAAGTGCCCTGGAGAAAAGTCTCCATTGTCCTGCCCTAGTTACAGCTCTCTTCTCACAAAGTGATATTATAGGGCAGTGGTTCCCAAACTTTTTTGGCCTACTGCCCCCTTTCCAGAAAAAATATTACTTAGCCCCCTGGAAATTAATTTTTTAAAATTTTAATAGTAATTAATAAGAAAGATAAATGCACCTGTGGCCATCACTGCCCTTCCTGGATTGCTGCAGCACTCACCAAGGGGCAGTGGTGCCCACTTTGGGAATCACTGTTATAGGGCAAGTCACCTCTTGGGGTTCCAGGCAATTGTCTAAAGCTACAAATTATACAGAAGTTGATAAGCATTGGTGAAGAGCATTTCAGCCTGGTGTTCCCTGTAATGATGAAATCACAGGTCCAGATAAGAAAGTGAGAGCAGGAGAGAGAAGTAGAAAAAGAAAGAGAGAGACAGATGGATAGAAAGGCAAAATAGACACAGAGACACAAATACAGAGATAGAGGTAGACAAAGACAGGGAGAGAGACAGACAGAAAGATAGACAGAGTCAGAGAGAGAAAAAGAGAGAGAGAGAGACAGAGAGAGAGAGAGAGAGAGAGAGAGAGAGAGAGAGAGAGAGAGAGAGAGAGAGAGAGAGAAACAGAGACAGAGACAGAGACAGAGACAGAGACAGAGACAGAGACAGAGACAGAGGTAAATTAAAAAAACAAAACACAGGGCTTTGTGCAAAGGTTGAACTCAATAAATGTGTGATGAATGACTACACCCTACACCGAGAATCCTTCTGACTCTTCCTTCTAGAAATGCCCCAGTGTATGAAATTTAGACTTTCTAAAGCATAGCAAGATAGAAGGTTGTGTTTGTCTTGCAAAACACAAATCCTGAATTCTGATCTTCGTTCTAATACTGTCTCTGTGATATCGAGTGAGTCACCCACTCCAGCTTCCTCTGAAAAATCATTTAGTTAAATCATCTTAAAGGTTCTAGTATTCATTAAATTCATGAGTTGATGATATTCTTCCCCCTACATTCTACCTCTACACCTCAAAGAAAATATAAAGAAGAATTCTTTAGGCAAGGAAGCCCATTTTGGCTCAGAAATGCCCAGGCTCTGCTTGGTAGTCAGTAAAGCTTACAGTAAATCCCTGGAGTTATAGTTATCACAGTGGGCAATCTTTGTGCTTCAATTACTGGCTTTTGATGAGGCTATCATGGAAAGAGAGGGAGGTGTCACCTGGATCGAGTTGGTGCTTGGCCAGTCACAGCAAGGTTAACTGGTTTTATATGGCTGACAGTAATAATGCTGTGCTTTATGGGGCCATTTTCATTTTTAATCTGCTTGGATAAGATTTCTGCCAAAGAAATACTAGGAATATATAGACAGGCTAGATTCAGGGGGAGAAGAGAGACAACAGCTTTAGCCAGAGATATTCTCACAAGATCATCAAGATTTAGCTTGGAAGGAACCTCAGAGAGCAGGCAGGCCAATCTATCCCTGAACAAGTCAGTCTATTAGCATTTATTAAGTGCCTACTATGTATCATATTTCCCAAACACTGTGCAGATTGTCCTTTCCAATATGTTTTAGCATCTAGGCTGTAGAGGTCAAAAAGTTCTCAAAGGTGGAGAGGAGGGAGGGAAAGAGCATCAGGACTTAAGGGTATATAGGTCTTGAAGGAAGAGAAGTGAAGAGGACCATGGAGTCTTCAAAGTAAAAGAAACAACATGAGTGTTCCAGGATCATTGATTATGAAAAAAGTCAAATAGGGAAAGATCTTTCTAATCTAGAACAAAAAGTCCTAACCCTACAATTAAGTTGTTCTGTTGGTCCTTATATTTGCTTCTTTTCACCTCTTTCCTAGATATATTTATTCTTATTTGATCATAATAAATTTAGAGTTTATAGGGACTTCTAAGCTCCTCTAGCCCAACCTTACAGATAAGAAGCTGAGGCTGGAAATGGTTAAGTGATATACCCACACTTAGGTCACACAAGTAGTAAGTATCTGAGATAGGAGATTTACTGTCTATGTGACCTTGGACAAGTCACTTACCTCCCTAGGGTGCAATTTCCACACTTATAAGTCAAGGAGTTGGACCAGAAAGACTTGAATTCTCTTCTGGCTCTAGGTCTATATTTCTATGCTTCTGTTTTATTCAAACCTTGTCCTATCTGTTTCTGTCTTGCCTTCTGACATATTCACCAACTAGTCAATTATTTAGACTAGTTCTTTTCTGTAGGTTGGAATCATTACAATATCATTCCAGAATCACAGCTGGGGCTAGTCTCTCCAGAAGGCACAAAGACTTGGGTGCTGCCATCTTGCTCTGGAATCTTATGTGTTTCACCAGTTTCACTTCGTAGCCAGGAAGAGTCTTCATCCTTTCTTGTTTGAAAGTTCATCCTCTCAACTAGTGATTTCTACCTAAGGGAACCTCCAGTTCTCATTTCATCCATAGAACCCATATGTAAGACAGACAGATCCCAAATACAGTATTTAAGAAAATAATTTAAGAAAACTGAACAGATATTTCAGAGCCCACTTTGTGTGATGACAATTCTGTTCAATGAGAACGACACAGTTAAATTAAAACATGATTCTCTTCTTCATGGAAGTCATAAGACAAGGATACAAATAACAATTCTTGTTTGTATGGCACTTTAAAATGTTTTCCTCCCAATAACCATTGAAGTTGGCACTATACAATGTCCTGCAAGCTTCTGAAAGTCTCAGGAAGCTCACAAGAGGATAAAACCCCAGATACACAGAAAAAATCATGCAGATAACCAGACTCCTCAGAACTGTACTGCCCAATCATAATTAGGTCTCGTCTCATCTCTTGTTCTCCATCCTATCAGTGTAGTTAGATGCAAGATGATGAATAGCTTGGAAACACTGGACCAAGAACGTGGGCTAATTCCGTTTTGATAAGCTGGCTAGAGATAGAAACAGAGGAAAGTAGTCTGTAAAGTGTAAAGCAGTGGAATAAAGTGAAAGAAGAATGAAAAAACAGGCTTGAGACAGTGTAAAGAAATTTTGATGCCAAACAGAAGAGTTTCTGTTTTATTTGAGAGACAGGAAATTGATGAAAGTTTCTGAGCAAAGAAGTGGCGTACTCATACCTGTGGTTTCCAAATATTTATTTCACAACTATATAGAAATGCACTGAAGAGGAAAGAAATTGGATGGAGGGACATATTAAGAGGCTCTAGCCATTAGTCCAGGAATAATGGAGGAATTATGAGGAATAATGAGAGAAGTAAAGTTGTGACTATAGAGGGAAGTTGAGAGAAGGAGTAGATTTAGGTAAAAAGATAACAGGTTCTGCATATGTTGAATTTGAGATAACAATGACCATATAGTTGGAGATATCCAGGAGGAAGGTTATGATATGGGAATGAAACTCAAGAGAGAGATCAGAGCTGGAAAGATGGATTTGGGATTCTGCTGAAGTAGAAATACTAATTGAATCAGGTTGCGGATAATGCCTTATTGAACCAAGTATAGGATCATGGGTCATGATGAGAATAAAAACAATAATCTTAGGAGGAATGAGCTGAGGAATTAATGGAAGGGTAGGAGGATGTGATAGTAATAGAAGAGGAAGCAGATGAAGTTCAGAATCCCTGAGGTGAAGAGATTTTAAATAATAGGGGGTACCCCCTAGGGAAGTGACCTTTGAGAAGTCTGCCATTGAAGGTTTATAAATTACAATTACTTTATACAGTAAAAACTATAGCAATTAATTAATGAATGGTTAGATGAATAAATAACATGTAATATTCACCCAAGAATGTGAACATCTTCCTCTCACAGTCCCCAAAGAAGCCTAAAGAGGCCATACATTCAGGAAATTTTATCTCCTGAGATTATAAGTTGAGTGGATAAAGCAGGAAAAGTAAGAGAAAGAAGGAAGAATTCAGTGAGAGAATGGATAAAGAGGGAAAGCAAGGAGCATTAATTATAAAATAGCAAAAGAAAACAGAAGAGAGAATTAAAAAGAAAGAAAGAAAGAAAGAAAGAGAGGGAAATAAGGGAGGATAGGAGAGAGGAAAATAGGACATATGGAGAGAGTGGGAGAGAAAGAGGGAAAATGAGAAGGTTAGAGATAAAGAAACAAAAGATAGGAAAAGAGTAGAAGAAAGAAGGAGGAATAAAAGGATTGGGGAGGAAGAAAGGGAAATGAAAGGAGGAAAAATGAAAGAAAGATTGAGTGCGGGGGTCACTTTCCCTCATGAATGTTTAGGAAAAGTGAATCTATATGTCAAATTATAGTTTACAAATTGACTCAGTTGCTTCAGTCTTGAACCAGGGAGGGACCAAGGCATCTGGGGTCCTTTGACTTCCTTTGACTTGTGAAAGAGAAATGAAAAGGATGATTTCAAAGCTACAGAAGCCCAAAGGAAAGATCATAGATACAGAACAATGAGTGTGCTCCTGAAATCGTTGATTGGAGTGTTTGTAGAAGGTGATGTTTGTAGTCTTCCCATGCCCAGCGATGGAGGGCCAGATTGTGATGGTGAAAGTGCTCTGACAATGTCATCTGATGTTTTGTTCCCACTTTCCAAAGGCTTCCCCCCCCCTTTTTTTTGTGTGATGATAAGGCCCAGGAAATTGTCAGTGACATGCTCCGGGGAAGCTGTGGAAAAGAATACCCACTCTATCAATGGTGCCCGGCTCCTCCCAGGAGCCAGGCTGCTTGTGGGGAGAGAGCAGGCTCTCCGTGCGTGCTGTGGCCATGAGATAGCATTGAGAGCCCAGGGCAGGGACGGCCCCCATCTAGTCTGGGGAACTGGGGAGCCGGCCCCTTTATCCAGCCACAATGTGTGCAAGGCCACACAATATCTCACTATATTCGGTGCAACGACAAAAGGCCCTAAAGAGATTTGTTAGGAAGGGAATGGCCAGAACACACATCATGCCTGCCATACAATGAGGGCTTTTCAAAGGTATTGAACCAATACGTGGGTGCCTTGAAAAAGTCGCTGTTTGGATGCCTTCATTACATCCAGCTGTCGTTTCTGCGAATTCTAGGTGGTCTTTGGTCAGTCCCACAGTACAGGGAATCTTCATGTCTGTTCTGAGGGTACCTCCCAGGGCATCTCATTCAGCCTCTTGACCCAAGGGAGAATCTTTTCTACGGCACCCCTCAAAGTCTGCCAATCACCATTCATTCACCTTCTGCTTGGATATCTCCTGAAGCAAGGCTGATGAGAGAGGGGGAGGGATGTACAATTGCCTTGTGATTAGCCAAAGAGGAGAGTCCTCCTGTGTCCTAGCATTTACAGGTAGGAATCTTCTGGGTACCAGGAGCCACATGGGAAGGGATGCTCTGGACCAGGAAGGTCAATGCAGCGTGTGTATGTGTGTGTGCAATTATTGGCACAGAGGGTGAGCGTTAGAAGTGGGATTAGACATTGGACTTCTAAAGAATCAATGCCAATTCTCAGTGAGTCCATTGGAAAGCCAGTAATGGGAGGACCACCTGCAAACAACTACGTACGAGCCAGATATATGCAGGATACATTGGAGATAAGCATAATAATTCATCACCGGTAGAGAATTAGCCAGGCAAGCAATAACCATGTCCATATCCTTCGTTCCCGAGTTCCCACTGCTAGGCACATGCCCCAAGGAGGTCAAAGGCAAATACACCAAAATATCCATAGTAACATTTTTTTGCAGTAGCACAAAACAAAACAAAACTCAGTCAATGCCCATCTATTGGGGAATGTGTAAACTGTGGTACAGGAATGTAATGGATTAGTTCTGTGCCATAAGAAATTGTGGATGTGAGGAATTTGGTGAAATGCTGGAAAAGTTATATGAATCAATACTGCCTAAAGAAAGAAGAACCATGAAAACTACATAGGCATGACATCAATAATTTAAGAGGGAAATGGTGGAAAGGGGGCTTCGAATTCACAAGTGCTACACACGTATATCCGATCATTTCTACTTTCCCTTTTTATCATTATTGCTCTTAGTTCCCTTGGTTTTTTTTAAACCCTTACCTTCCGTCTTGGAGTCAGTCCTGTGTATTGGCTCCAAGGCAGAAGAGTGGTAAGGGTAGGCAATGGGGGTCAAGTGACTTGCCCAGGATCACACAGCTAGGAAGTATCTGATATCACATTTGAACCCAGGACCTCCTGTCTCCAAGTCTGGCTTTCTATCCACTGAGCCACCCAGCTGCCCCCTTGTTCCCTTGGCTTTTGCAGGAAGGTAGACTGTTGGCTTTAGTATTCTCAGAATATCTGTATCTAAGCCCCAAAGGTCTATAGCAATCTTGAATTCGATTCACATGATCAGACTCACATTGTAGTCCAAATGCTTCGGTGTAAAGACTTTAGTCCTTTACACAGACCATTCAATTTCAGAGCTAAACTGCTTCTAGTTATTTTCTAATCTAACTTTCTTATTGCACAAAAGGAAAAAAAGTGAGATGCTGAGTCAGAGCACACCTTGCCTAGGATCATAAAGGAAGTCAGCAGCAGAATCATTAAAGACCTTTCTCCAGGTGCCATCGATCAGAATTTACTAAAACCAGGAACTCTTTTCACTGGTGCAGATCTCAATCCATCAATGCCTTCTTGTCTTATGAAATTAATGTCTGTGTCCTCACATATTCTATACACTACAAGTCTTTCTCTGGTTATTGTTTTTAGTCATTTTTAGTCTTGTCTGACTCCTTGTGACCTTATTGGGGTTTTCTTGACAGAGATCCTGGAGTGGTTTGCCATTTCCTTCTCCAGCTCATTTTACAGATGAGAAAAATGAGGTAAATAAGGTTGAGTGATTTGCCCAGGACCACACAGCTAGTAAATATCTAAGTCTGAAAATGAAAAAAAATTTAAAAGCCCAATTGTAAAGAATAAAATTATGATCTGATGAAATAATCATGTCTTTCAATTTTCAAGGAACCTTTAGACTATCAGAATCGAAAGGGACCTTAGAGGTCATCTAGTCTAATCATTTTCTCTTATGAAGGAGAAAATGAAAGTCCAGAAGCTTGAAGGGACTTGGCTAAGGCCAGAACAACAAATTAGTAGCCACTGGAAGCCTAGTCTAGGAGATATAGTATTAAACTTTAGAAGTCATATATTTGGGCCTCCATTTCCTAATCTGTAATATTGAGATCATCTTTAAGGGTTGCCGTTAGGATATAATAAGAATGGATGAAGACAAGCTGACAAAATAGATAAAAGATAGAAATAGTAATGGATGGTGCTCAGAGAGAGTCAGCAGCAAGCATTTGTTAAGTACAAAGTACATGACAAATTGCTGCAGTGTGTAGAGTGCTGGGTCTAAACTTAGGAAGACTCATCTGAGTTCAACTCATTCCTGAGTTCAAATCTGGCCTCAGACAAATAGTAAGTGTGTGACCCTGGGCAAATCACTTAGCCCTGTTTGCCTAAGTTTACTCATCCATAAAATGAGCTGCAGGAGGAAATGGCAAACCACTCCAATATCTTTGCCCAAAAAAAGCTAAATGGGGTCACAAAGAGCTGGAGAGGCTTAAAAAGACTTAAAGACAACACACATGAAGAACAGTGTGCATTAGAAGCTGTATCTTTGATTCTCGATGCCTTTAGAGCTTCCCACTACCTCTTCAGGCTCTGTCTCAGGCATGGCTCCCAGGACCAAAAATGGTTTTTGTGACCTGGACAAATATCATTAGGGAGGGAACCAAGACAACTGAATCCATGCTCTTGTCCCCATCTCTTTTCTGTTATGTTTTTTTTTAAATAGAAACATGCCCTTAGGAATGACTCCTGTTGTATATTAGAGGAAGATGTTGTGCTTAACATGTTAAGTGTAAGTGAATGCTCTTGCCATCTTTCTAAATTAATATTGCATCGAGCCCTGCTGAGGCAGTAAATCCAGAGAGATGGGGGCTTGGTTACTGAGCACTGACAATACCAGCCTGGGGATAACTTACAGCACCTCTCAGTCTCTATGTCAGGGTCTTTAAGTAGGCATTAGAGGGCAGGTTGGGTACCTGCCATTCCAACAGAGAGCCATGATGAGGACAAAGAGCCCCACTGAGGGCCATGAATTGAAAGAGGGAAGTTACTAAGGCAACAGTAGCCTCCTCTTCCTTTCTCCTACAACGGGCAGGCTATGGCAGGTTGGCTATCCCGGGACCTCAAGTCCTGGAATTAGACCCTTTCTGAAGTCAAAGGGAATCATTGATCTGAACCTGGAAGGGACCTTGGACATCATATAACCCAGCTCTCTCACTTGATAGAAGATGAAATTAATGTCTAAGGAGCTGAATTGGCTTGCCTGAAGTCAGATAATATAGTCAATGTCAGAGCTGAAATTTCAACCTGGATCCCCCTACTCTAGAACCTTGGGCTTTTCCCCTAAAAGCATCTATATGCTGGTGTGTGTGCATGTGTGTATGGATGTGCATATATTATAACCATTTGATGATTCTTCTTATTCCCCTACTTGGCAATGAATTCTATGAGGTCAGGGACAGGTCTTAGATGAATTATACTGCTTGGCAAAGAACTCTACAGAAGAAAGGAATGAATCCAATGCCAATCAACAAGCAATCAGTAAGCATCAACTATGTGTTAGCATTGTGTGAGGCTTTGGAAATGCCAAAGCAAAATGCAAAATGGTCCCTGCCTTCAAGTATGTCTTCAATAAGGGTCTCACATTTGTTCCCTGGCTGCCACTGCTTCATTTCTCTTAAGGTCACCTGCTGCCCCTGTGACAGGACAAGATAACTTTTTGTTGTCTCCGTCTGAAAGAATATCATGAAGGACCAAGTCCCAAGCCCAAATGTTCAGATCCACATGGTGGGTGATGACAAGTCCTTGCAATTCATAATGGATCTCTCAATGTACAAAGATACATCTTAGCAGAAACAGCACCAGGAGCCACATTGGGACTACAGCAAAGATGATGCTACAAAGACACTAATCCTTATCACCCATCAAGGAAAATTGCCCTGTACCACCACCCACTCAGCATTCCCTAGCCACTAGCTGGGGCTTCTCTTCCCTAAAGCCCAATAAAGAGAAATGGTTGGGTTGAAATATAAAATTTTGCCTTAAGGATGGCCTCTGAGGGATGACTCCTCTTTTTAGTGGGGGATGGTTTTCTCCTCTTCCCCACTGCCATACAGCAAACTCCCTTCCAACAGATGCTTATTGTCACATAGAATATGCAACATTTTCCATTTCTAATCTCCCTTCTTGGACCAAGCATTCCACAAGATCAGGATTCCTAGTTCTTGGTCATCTCTGTATATTCCACTGAACAACCCACCACTGGTCCTTACATGCAGTAGGTCACACGATGATCCTAGGATCAGAGGAGACTTCATAGGCCAATTAGGCACAGGTTTATATAGACCTTGGAAGGGGATATGTGATCCAAAATGGAAAAATCCAATCCAATCCTGGAGAAGGAAATGGTAAACCACTCCAGTATCTTTGCCAAGAAAACCCCAAATGAAGTAGCAAAGAGTCAGCCACAACTGAAACAACTCAACAATAGCAATCCAACTTTAATCATTATTAAGATGAGAAAACTTAGAGCCTAGAAGGCTCATGCAATTTGTCCAAGGTTGTTTAAGTAGTAAGTGGAAGATAGGAGATGTGAACTCAAGTTTTCTTGGGTTCAAAGACCAGTGCTCAATTCACTACACCATATTGCCTCTCAAATCCTCTCAAACATCAGATCCAGTGTTTAAATGCACACTTCCAAAGGGAGAAAATGCAAGTGTTGTCCTTCCCATATTATAGATAAGAAGACAAAAGGTGAGAATCAATGCCTAAGAAGAATGAGTGGAAGGACTGACCTCTCAATTCCAAATCTAAAGCTCTTCTTATTCTACATTCTCTCTATTCTCTCTGAGTCCTCTCCCCAATTAGACTGTGAACTCCTTATGAAAGGAGATCATGCACTGAGCTTGTCGGCTTCCCCCAGTGTCTTATGACATATAAAACAGATCATCATGTCAGCTCATACTTTTACTACTCTGAAAGGTTACAAAGCACTTGACAAAAATTATCTAATCAGATTCCCCACTGCAGCCCTACAAGCAAAGGACCGAGATCCTAGGAGCTGCAGATCAAAGATTTAGAGCAGAAAGTGGCATAAACACAACTGGTCTAATTCTTTCATTTTATGAATGAGGAAAATCAGGTCCAATGAGAAACAATGGTTTGCTCAAAGTCATACCTTGTAGCAGAGGAGGGATTTGAACCAACGTCTTTTATGCTATATCTGGCATTTGATATCTCCATTTTGAAGGTCAAAAAAATGCAGCCTAGGGAGAAAACCTGCTTATTGTTGCATAATGATCCAGTGGTAGAATCAGAGCTCAAACCAGGCCTCCTCTAGGGCCCTGTACTATTTTCCCCTTGGCCACATCTCTTTTCTAGGAGTTGAAGAGCTTAAACGTAATAGCTGTATGAGCTAAGCTAAGTATACCTGAGACTCAGTTTCCCCATCTGTAAACCAGATGATCAGGCATCATCTGGACTGAAGATCCTTGTACTCCCTACTCCTCATGAGCATTGTATGAAGCACCTTTGAAATCTTTAAAGAACTGGAGATACATTAGTTATTGTTGTTTTTATTTTATTTGTTGAGTCATTTTGGGTCTTTTATCTTGCCATCAGGGCCTATATAGGCCTGGTACTGTGTCCCATTCCTGATAGTCTAAATCTATGCTAAATGACCAGCAAAGCTGCCAGGGGCTCCTTGGGCTGCTCTGGAGACCCTCGATGTGGGCGGGCTCTCCTTTCGTACATTCAGAATGATTGTGGGTCTGTGGGGACCAGAGAAGACCTCCAATTAATTATTACTAGAGAACATGAAATCATAAACAAAATTCCTTGTAATAAATTTTTTAAATGAAACTGCATGTTTTATTTACACGACCGGCCCATCTCGGGCTTTCAATCCACCAACGAAAACAAACATGCTTTTTTATCAAACAGAAGTAAAAAGTATTCAATAGCCTTTCTTTCTGTCTGTACAGTCCAGGACACCCGGGATGGGATGGGTGGGGAGTGCGAGGAGGGATGGCAGTGAAGGGAGGGAGGTAAGAACTTCTGGCTTGCTGAGGAATAAATTGACTTATTTCAATGTGCTATGCTGGAATTAGGGTCTGGGGGGTTCTCTCTATCTTTGCAGCTGGAAAACAAACAAACAAAAGCTTTGGTTCCTAAGGGGCAGACAAGCTTTTTTTTTTTCTGCTATGTTTGAAGGAGGAAAAGTAGAATAGAAAAGAACAGTATAAGAAAGATCACCCATAAGTAGAACATATCAGTCTGGATTCTGGGACTGATTCTGGGTCACCAAGTTTGTAACCAACTCCATTTGGGAGATTTCCTTCTCTGTGTGTGCATGTTAGGGAGAAATGAGGAGAGATTCCAGATTCTAGTCTCATAATAACAGCCCACGTTCTGAAATGTTTCATGGTTATAAAGCACTTTATGTGTATTGGTCCTATAAGGTAATGAAAGTGTTGTAATCCATGCATTCATTCACTTATATATCTCTTCATTTAAATATCCGTTCATTTATATTTCCATCCATCCATTCATTCACACTTACATTTATTTGTGTTTACTTGTTCATCTGTCTTTCTTTCAATTTGTATGTTTTCCTATCTATCCATCCACCACCTATCCATCCATCCACTTTTTATCCATCTATCCATCTACTTATCTCTAACTATCTCTCTATCTCTCTATCTCTCTCTATTCTGTCTGCCTGTCTGTCTGTCTATCTATCTATCTATCTATCTATCTATCTATCTATCTATCTATCCATCTATCTATTTATCTATCTATCTGTCTGTTTGTCTTTCTCTCTATCTATCTAACCTGGTTCTCCGTAACTCACTTGTAGAAATGCACTGGTCACTGAGTACTCACCCCACTCCTGAATAGCATGGGAATTTCAACTTACTCTGTTTTTCCTGTCAGGATTTGCTCATTTTCTTTCTCTTTTATACCCTGGTAGGGATGAGGGGATGAGAGAGGGTGTTACTATATACCAAACTTATTAGAGGATACCCAGTCAGTTTTTACCCTACTGTGGCTCATAAGTCCTGAGTTTTAGGAATTTCCTAACCTTAGCCTCTCCAGTAGCAGTAACTAAAGGCTGTAACTCATTTTATAAATGAGAAAACTAAGATATGCAAAGAGGAAGGGACTTCTCCAAGGGCCTATCAATCCAGCAGTGGGGCCAGGAATAGATGTCACATGTCTGCTAGTCCCTAGTTCTTTCCTCTGTAATGCAAGGCCTTCATGATAGATTTTTCTGTATTAATATACTCCATAGTCCAGTTATATTGTTCTCAGTTTCTAAGGAAAGGTACACTAAAGGCTCCTTGCCTCAGTTTTATAATTATAGTTATAAGTCTCTTTCCCAGGAATTCCTTCAATTTTGCTGCTACAATTTCTTTGGGAACCCATCTGATAAGTAAAAGATGCTCATCATAGAAACCCCAAACTTTGATTCTTTTAAAATGTAGACTCAGCAGCCGAAGTTGAGGGATTGTCATCAATTGGGGAATGGATGGAAAAATTGTGGTATATGAATGTGATGCAATACTATTGTGCTATAAGAAACGACAAACAGGATGGTTTCAGAAAAATCTAGAAAGATTTACATGAACTTATGCAAAGTGAAGTGAGCAGGACCAGAACACTGTTCACAATAACAGCAATATTTTTAGATGAATAACTGTCAATGACCTAGTTATCTTCTGCAATGCAGTGAAAAAAAGACAATCCCAGAGGCTCATGAAAAATATCATCTGTCCTCTGAAAAAGAACTGATGGAGCCTGAATGTCAGTGAAACATACTATATTTCATTTTCTTTCTCTCTTTTCCTTTCTTCCTTTCTCCTTTTCTCCTCTTTCTTCCTCCTCTTTCTTCCTCCTCTTCCTTCCTTCCTTCCTTCCTTCCTTCCTTCCTTCCTTCCTTCCTTCCTTCTTTCTTTCTTTCCTTCCTCTCTTTCCTATTTCTGTTTTTGTCTTTCTCTTTCCTCCCTCCATTTGCTCCCTTCTTTCCTTTCTTCTCTTTCCACCTACCTTCATCACTCTCATCTGACTTTTCCTTCAGTTTCCCTTTTCCTTTTTTTTCCTGCCTTCCTTCCACCTGCTTTTTAATCCTAGATTATACTGAGTCACATATACACACATGCCAACAGTTTGTGAACAATGAGAAAGTTGTTCTTTTCAGTTGGAATTTGCCCCCCCCCC
>NC_058135.1:234581204-234590880 GCF_016433145.1 Gracilinanus agilis | reverse complement strand
GGAAGGAAGGAAGGAAGGAAGGAAGGAAGGAAGGAAGGAAGCTTTATTAAGCACTTACTATGTTCCAAGCACTGTGGTTAGTACTGGGCATACTAATGGAAAAAAATGAAACAGTCCCTTCCCTAAAAGGAACTCATACTCTAATTGGGAAAGACGAAATTTAAAAGAAAGCTCAGTTGCTTTGGGGAAGATGAAAAAACCCAGAAATCCCATCAGTTTTGTGTCAGGGAAGATGGCAAAGCCCATGATTCATCAAGTTGTATCAATAGATCATTTGACCATCCTGGAGCTTTGTAGTGTCATGTAAGGGGGTTATGGTAAGACATGGTAGTCGTCTACCAGAGAAAGGCATCGACTTAATGACCCCTCTCTCATCAAGGCTTTTCAGAAAGTCTTTCAAGAAGCCTTACCAAATTTATGGAAGGAATGAGTGATTTCCTATGCACAACAATGACAAACATCCTCTGTACCAGACACGAATCAAGTGTGATCATGAAATCATAACTTTCTTCCATTATCTTTGCTGAAGTTTCCGCCCTTGAGTTGGAAACCTCATGGAGCCATTCCAAGAGAGATTCATCAGACATAATGATAGCTGAAGTCAGAAAACACTAGGACCAAAATCTACCCCAGATACTGACTTCCTGTGTGACCTTAGAAAAAATCATTTAACCTCTCTGGGGTCAGTCTTTTCACCTGGAAAGTGGGAATATTAATATCACTGACCATCACACAGTTCTGGTAAGGTTAAAATGAGATGATGTATATATGATGGGCCTGGCACTCAAACACATCGGGAACCACTGGTTTAGTCTGTGAGAATAAATGCATACTCCTGTTACTAGGTTAACAAAGGTCAAGGCTACATTTAAGAACAGATATTAGGCTGTCCAGGGTCTCAGTCCCACAGGCCCCAAGGTTTGATAAACCCTGAATCACATATTATCCTTTGGGTAGATAAAGCACACAACTGTCTAAAGTGCAAAGAAAGTCCCTTAAAAATTATGACTTGAGTGAAGTGGAAAGAATGCAGAAGATCTTGTTGGTTTAATTCCCAGTTGGGTCACTTTACTTATGTGATCTGGAAAGTCTCATTTATTCTCTAACAAGGAAATTTCCTCATCATTAACATGAGGGAGCTGGACCAGACCATTAGTGTCAAACTCAGATAGAAATAGATCCCCACAGGCTACACATTGCCATAGAAAACCACGAATGAACATTATCTAGGTCACATTGTATTTTTATTTATTTTTGTTAAACATTTCCCCATCACATTTTAATCAGCTTCAGCTACACTTGGGAGTTTTGTGGGCTTCAAGTTCAACACCCTTGGGCTAAATGATCCTGAGAGCCCCTTCCAACTCCAAGTCAACCATCTAATGAAATGTATGTTTTTGTTGCTTCTCAGCACCCTTCAGGGTTGTTTTGGGATAGGTGTATAACTTTGACACTGGTAAACCTCCAGTAAATAGTAACCTGCAGGAGCCACGATTTTCAAACTTTATTTAGAGAATATGCATGCCTTGTGTTCACTGTTAGCAGCACATGGCAGCCCCACATGCTCCATACTTTGCCCATGCCATGCTGGGGGCATAGCTAGACAAATCAGCTGTCATAATTACACTGAGGACTTCACTGTTATTACTACTACTACTGCTACTACTGCTACTACTACTACTGCTGCTACTACTACTACTACTACTACTACTACTATAATACTTCGCAGTCATACTGCATTTATGGCTTACAGGAGGGAAGACTGGGATGAAGCAGGTAGTGTATCTTTTTTTTTTTTGGAAAATTTTATTTAATTAATTAATTTGGAATATTTTCCCCATGGTTACAAGATTCATGTTCTTTCCCTCTCCTCTCTCCACTCCACTCCCGTAGCTGATACACAATTCCACTGGGTTTTACATGTGTCATTGATTAAGATCTATTTCCATATCATTGATATTTGCACTAGGATGATCATTTAGAGTCAATATCCCTAATCATATCCCCATCAATCCATGTGATCAGGCAGTTGTTTTTCTTCTGTGTTTCTACTCCCACAGTTCTTCCTCTGAATGTGGATAGTGTTCTTTCTCATAAGTCCCTCAGAATTGTCTTGGATCATTGCATTGAGCTGGTAGTGTATCTACCATGTCCCATGTGTTACATCTTGGCTGACCTTGAGTAGTTAACTTAGGTGATATGATTTTAGATACCTAGGGCCATCTTGTTCCCCAAACCCCTCTCTCTATCTTGATTGCTAAGGCTCAGAATTACTTTATTTTATTTTTTAAACTTTACTTTCTGTATTAGTACTAGTTCTAAGACAAAAGAGTTTGGCCATGGGAGTTAAAGGACTTGTCCAGGAAAATACAGCTAGGAAGTGTCTAAAGTCAAATTTGAACCCAGAACCTCCCCATTCTAAGCCTGGCTCTCTGTCCACTGTGCTATCTAGCTGTCCCCTGAAATTACTTTAACAGGACAATTTCAATCCACATCACATCCTTTTGCATAACCATAAGATGAAACAGATATGACTAGACAACAGTTTCTACAGAAACAATCTGGGGGGTATAGCAGAGTATCTGCCAGTTTCTAACGAAGTAAAGTAGCCTTAGGCTGCATTCCCCCAAAATACAGCATCCAAAATATGGGCGATGAGAATTTTGCTGCTCTCTGCCCTTCTTGGACTGCATGTGGAGTTTTGTGGTCAATTCTGAGCACCACATTTTGGGGAGGACATTGGTATGATGGGACATACCCAGAAGAGTGTGACTAGAATGGTGAGGAGAGATTATAAAATCAACCAGTCAAGTCAAGTCAAAGAGTAATTTTTTAGCCTTTATTATGTGCCAGGCACTATACTAAGCACTGAAAATACAAAAAAAAAAAGCCAAAAAAAAGAAATCTCTTAACCTGAAGGAGTTTACATTCTAAAGGAGCAAGATAATACATGGAGGGAAGCTGAAAAGGGGAAGAGGGAAGAATGAATGAACTACAGTAGCACAGGGTACATAGTAGGGAAAGAAGTCAAAGGGTCAGGTGGAGAGACCATGGCCTTTATCTTAAAATGAAGCAGGAGATGAAGGGGCAGAGAGATTTTCTAGGGTGAGGAGGCTAGTGGGAAATAATGGAGAAAAATCTGGTCAATTAAGAGCAAAACCCAAAGTGTAATTGAAGGGGTGATTTCAGATGTATAAGGTACATTGGGGTGGCTATGTGGTACAGTGAATAGAGTGCTAGGCATGGAATCAGGAAGATCTGAGTTCAAATCTGCTCTTGGACACTTGCTAGTTGGGTGATCCTGGGCATGTCTCTTAACCCCATTTGCCTCAGTTTCCTCATCTGTCAAATGAGCTGGAGAAGGAATTGGCAAACCACTTTAGTATCTCTGCCAAGAAAACCCCAAATGGGGTCGTGAAGAGTCAGATATGACTGAAATTACTGAATAGCAGCAGCAATAAATAACATGTCAAATGAGGACCAAATGAAGGAAGGAGAAATAGTCCAAAGTAGAAAAGAATTGGAAGGTCCATGAGTTCTCTCTCTCTGGATACCTTCTGAGCTGTGATGCTGAAGAAGGGTTAAAAGTAGTTTGCATATGTGTGTTCTCCAAAAGGCACAACTAGTGAGTGGTATGATGGAAAGAGGGCAAGATTCGTAGTTGGAGGAAATTTAAATCCTGATTTTTGCCACTTTCTGCCTCTGGGACTTTGGGCAAATCACTTCCTCATTTATAAAATAATTAAGTTAGACTAGATAATTAATTTATAGTGATAAGGAACATCAGAAGAAATCTAGTCCCCCTTACCCATAATCTCAGAGGGAAGTGACAGAGCTTGGATTTGATTCTAGGACCTCTGACTCCAAATGCAGCACTCTTTCACAATCGCTTCTAGCTTGAATTCTGTCATCTTAGGTTGTTGTTGTTAATTTTTCAGTTTTGTCTGGTCTGATGCTTCACAACCCCATTTGTGGTTTTCTTGGCAATATTATTGCAGTGGTTTGCTATTTCCTTCTCCAGGTCATTTTACAGATGAGTAAACTGAGGCAAATAGGGTGAAATGAC
Source organism: Gracilinanus agilis (assembly GCF_016433145.1). Taxonomy (NCBI): domain Eukaryota; kingdom Metazoa; phylum Chordata; class Mammalia; order Didelphimorphia; family Didelphidae; genus Gracilinanus; species Gracilinanus agilis. The sequence continues at coordinate 234,586,814 of NC_058135.1, read as the reverse complement.
TTGCCCAGGGTCATACAGCTAGTAAGTGTCTGAGACTAAATTTGAACTCATGAGGATGAATCTTCCTGATTCTAAACCCAATGTTCTGTCCTCTGCTCGCCCTAGTTGTGCTTGGACCATCTCCCTACCCTAGGACTAGTGGTTAAAGGAGGGGGTCGGGGTCTTCCTAACAACCTTAGGTGTCTAAAAGTATGATAGGCTCCCTTCTTTAAGGTAAATAATTTTGAACTTCTTCAGCCAGCTTCTTTAGTCCCTACTCCATACTGCTCAGCCTCCTCTAGGTCAGCTTCAGCCTCTCTTCTAGCATAGTAGCCCAGAGCTCCAGGCTCTGAAATGAACAACCGAAAACCCTAGGCTTTGATGTGAGCAATAAGAATTGTATTTTGGGGATGATAATTGTATTTTGGGGGATAGTAAATTAAATGATAAAGTTAACGGCTTTTGGGCTCCCATTCTTTCCATTTTGGATGGAGCTATACATTTCTGGGTGCTCTCAAAGGTGCAAGGCTCTGTGTTCAGAGCTGTTTTGTCCAGAAGACCCAAGACTAGCCATGACACTGCAATCTGCACAAGGCAGCCACACAAAGGGAAATCTGTCTTGGGCTACAACAGCTGGAAGGATGTTTATGGGACTTTATTCCAGGCGGAAGTAAACCTGGCTGAGACAGCCCACCATGAGAAATTCTGGCCTTGGCACCCTCCAAAAACCCAAGCAGCTGTTTGCTGACCAGCCTGTTAGGAGTTTCCCCCCTTCCTGATAATAATTTCTGGGATTTATCTTAGGAAAAAGGGAAATTTTTCCAAAAAACAAGTAGCAGGAAGGAATGCCCCTGGAGACAGATTCTGGGCTGGCACCAGCAGCACCACACCCTCTAACTCCTCTGCCCGGTACAAACTCTGTTTTCAGTCCTCAAATGACCTCGATAAGGTATTTGAGCCTGGTTGGCCAATTGCTTTCCCTGGTTTTGCTTTGAAAGAAATTTCAAAGCAAATGGGAGAGCTGAGTGAGGCCAGACATTTCTATCCCCAAGACTGCTCTGAGCAGTCCCAGTTTCCTAGTTTAGAAGAAAAGTTTCATAAACTAGATTTTTCTACATTCAAAGTTCATTCTATCATCTCAGTTTAAAAGTCACTATTTAATGCTTTCCACTGATCACAAGAGAAACCAAGGAAACCCTTCAAATGGCAAAGAGAGAGCCAATGCCTCTACTCTCTGCCACAATAAGGCAACAGCCCCAGGAAACAATTACATTCTAGGGATTTTGTTAGTCAATCAGCAAAGAGTAATTGAGTCCCTTTAAAGTTCCCATTCGTGGGTCTGCTTATCATAGACAGCCTCATACTGTACCTAGTTTGTCTTCCAGCAGATATGCCATCTTACTAATTGCCTGCTTACCCAGATATTCATCCTTCCCTGCCTTTAGACTTCTCTAAATCTCTACTCACCTACCTAGACTTCCTCTTGGTGCTCATTGCTGTGACCCTGAAAAACAGTAATGAATGGACTATATTTTTCAGGTAAATATCTCTCAAAGACTCTGGAGAGTGAATGTGAGGAAGATCTCAGGATGGAAAATGAGTGAATTTCCCATTCTGTCTTTTTAAAATGGAATTATGAGCCAGTGAGCTTGCCTTCAATTCTTAGAAAATTCGTAAAGCCTTATTAAAGAGATGACCGGTGAAAATTTAGAGAGAAAGCAGTGATCATTATGATCCAGCATGGGTTCCCTGAGAATAGCTTGTGTTAGAGTTTACTAAATTTATGTCTTTTTTTTTCTGACAAGACTCCTAAGGTTGCATTTAGAGAGGCCCATTATTCAGAATGAGAGAGAAAAGTGTTCCATTATACGATCTACCCTGATCAGGCCACAATGGAAATTATGTGTTCAGGTCTGGGTTACATCTTAAGGAAGACAGCTATTGTGCAAAATAACCAAACCAAACCAAAACAAAATAACTGTTAACAATTTAGAGTACAGTTCAGTAAATAAAAGGTTTCATTTCTTCCATCGTTACAAACCAAGGCAGGGAGAAGTATCAATTGGTTTGCAGGGAAGAGAATCTTTATGGGGCAAGTGAGCTTCTAAATATGAGCTATTTTCCATTGGTATTTATAGCATCCAGAAAACACATAGTCATGCTGGGTTCACAACTGGTCACTGGCCTTTAGGGGCAGATTTAGAGGAGGGAAAGAGATGTATTAATGTCCTTCTCTGTGTCTAGCCTTGGGGAACCGAAAGAGGGTAGAATCTTTCTTTTTCTTGTTTTTGCTCAAGGGCTAAGACAAAGGAATGCAAAAAAATAGAGGTAGGATGTGACTGACCATTTATGTTAGAAGGAACCTTTTTCTAAATATCATTACTTATGTCATTAAGGGGAAAAATGCCAACCTATCTTCTAACACCATTACCACCACCACCACCAACATCCCTAAATAGACAAATTGGATTATGTGCCAAAGGGGACAACCACAAACATATTTGAGAATATGCTGAATGAGAATCAGTTGAAGGAACTGAGGATGTTGGGAAGGAAGAGAAGTCTTCTATAAGTATTTGGGGAGGTGGGATATAAAAGGGGTATTAGATTTATTTTATTTAGTTTTAGAAAGCAGAATGAGGAGTAAATGAGGGTGATCTGATGTTAATATGAACTTCTAGACAATTAGAGCTGTTCAGACCTAGAATGGGCTGCCTCTGAAGGGGGCAGTTTCACCTTCATTCAGGGGTCTTCAAGCAGAGACCTAAAGACCATTCATTTGGGAATATTTAGAATGTGTTCTTTCTTTAACTTTGGCTGGTAGAGTTTTATTTTCCTTAAGAATTCAGCCCAAAAGACATTTCCTACTGGAAGCCCATCCTCAACATGTTTCCCTTCCTGATGGCTAATGTTAATCTTATATCAACAGAGATTACTGTACATACATACATACATACATACATATATGTATACATATATTTATAAATATATCATATTTAATTTCTTTGTGTGTTTTACTCCAATTGAATGTCAGCTCATTAAAGGAAAGGATTGTTTTGCAAAAACTTTGAAGACTTGCAAAATGTCCATTGTACAAAGGAAACTTCATCAGTACTTTTTGAGAGAATGGATGTGATAAAAGGGGTTCTTGTTCATGTATATGTTAGATCAGAGGGGCACATGGGATGTTCAGTTAGGACTAGCACCATGACAACCTTTTCAAGACTGTTTATCCACCTTTGGAATTTATCTTTCACCTAATTCTTGCATGGCTTAAAGGAATTGTGGCATGCGCAGAGACAACATGTTGGTAAAACCATCTCATAGGCTAAACCAGACTGAGGGTAACCCATATGCCTCAAATCCATCACTGAGTTAGAGAGATGCCTATTCTCAAGCCCATGAAGATTTCCCCCAAAGCAGTGGTTCCCAAACTTTTTTGGCCTACCACCCCCTTTCCAGAAAAAAATATTACTTAGTGCCCCTGGAAATTAAATTTTTTTAAAATTTTAATAGCAATTAATAGGAAAGATAAATGCACCTGTGCCCATCACCACCTTCCTGGATCACTGCAGCACCCACCAGGGGGCGGTGGCGCCCACATTGGAAATCACTGCCCCAAAGGAATGGACAGATGAGAACAATTTATTCCAATGGCCAAGAAGGCAGCTGAAACAGATGCTAATTAAACATCAAAGATGCCAAGGACATCCAGTGTATCCTGGGCCTTTACCACCTGTCCTGACTTTTATCTTGCCCCTGGACTCTGAGGACGCTGGAAAAAGAGAGTGAGGCTGATGACTTTGTGCAACTCTGCCTCATTTAATTTGTGCCCAAGCCAAGGCAATATACCGCAATGACATGGATCCTCTTTGAAAATGAAGAACAACAACACCAGAAAGTCTCTGGGTTGGCTTCAGCAAGCCATCTGAGAAAGTCCTCCGAAGATGTTCTTGTAGACAAGATGAAGAGATATGAACTAAATGAAAGGAGAGTTGTGTGAACTAAATGAAAGGATTCACAACAGATTGAATGACCAGATCCAAAGAATTGTCATTAATTGTCCAGTGTCTACATTGAAGGAATACCTCTAGTGGAACTGATTTAGGACCTCTTCTCAGTCTTGTGATTTTTATCATTTTGCCAATGACTTAGATAAAGGAACAGTTGAAAAATGATGAAGTTGAGAGATGACACAAAGCAAGGAGAGATTGGCTAATTCATTAGATGACAAAATAAGTCTCAAAAGATCTTCACAGGAGACAAATCTAATAGAAGAAGAAAGTCAAGAAGGTTAAATTTGAAGTTTTGAATTTGGGTTAAAAAATTCATTGTCACAAGTATAAAATTGGGGAAGTGTAATTAGTAGTTTGTGTGAAAAAGACCTCTGGGTTTTAGTGAATTGTAAGCTCAATAGAATCAGTGATCACACTAGCTCAAAAATCTAAAGTAATCTTCTGGCCTATAGACAGAAACAATGTTCAGATGAAAGGAAATAATAGACCTTCTCTTTGCTTCCCAGGTCCTTCCAAATATGGATTTCATTTTTAATGAATTTTTGGAGTAAAGTAATTAAAAAACTGAACCCAGTTCAGTTCTGGGTGCCATATTTTAAGAAAGATAATCACAATCTGAACCATGCCAAGAGGAAGGCAACCAAGGAAGGAGAGTATACTCGATGTTATACAAAGCCTGGGTAAAGGAATTGAGTATTTTTTTTAACTCTGGGAAAAGTTTATTTTATGTCAGATTGGGGGGGGGGCAGAAATAGTATCAGATGTATATATTATTTAGACTTGCTTGGTTCCAGACAGCAGAAATTGAAGAAATGGATGGAAGTCACAGTATAATAAAATTTAGTTCAATAAGAAAAAAAATTCCTAACATTTAGATCAAATTATTGCTTAACAAGGCTTTAACAGTTAGGTAGGACAATGTGCAAGAAAAAAATTGCTAGGTGATCAAGTTATGGTAGATAATGTAATAGAATACCATTGTATTATAAGAAATGATGAATGGGGGAGGTGGCAGCTAGGTGACTCAGTGGATAAATAGGCCTGGAGACAAGTGATCCTGGGTTCAAATTAGACTTTAGACACTTCCAGCTGTGTGACCCCCTGGGCAAGTCGCAATTTCCATTGCTAGCCCTTACTTGTCTTTCTGCTTTAGTCAATAATGGAAGGTAAGGTTTGGTTTTATTTTTAAAGTAAGGAATTTTAAAAAAAGAAATGAAAGGGATGGGTTTCAGAGAATGCTAGAAAGATTTGTATGAACTTATACAGAGCGAAGAACCAGTAGAATGATTGCAAAAAATATTTTAAAGACAAACAACTTTTGTTTGGCAATGACTAGCCCTAAATCCAGAGGACTCATGATAAAACATCTCTGCTCATTTCCTGGCAGAGAGATCATAGACTCAGAATGCAGAATTTTTTTTAATATGGCCCATGAAAGAATTTGTTTTGCTTGACTATACATATTTATAATAGGAGTTTTATTTAATTTCCTACTTTCTTTCTTTCTTCCTTTCTTCCTTCCTTTCTTCCTTTTTGCTACTCCCTCCCTTCCTTCCTCCCTCCCTTCCTTCCTCCCTCCCTTCCTTCCTTCCTTCCTTCCTTCCTTCCTTCCTTC
>NC_058135.1:234569175-234578290 GCF_016433145.1 Gracilinanus agilis | reverse complement strand
TTTCTTTCTTTCTTTCTTTCTTTCTTTCTTTCTTTCTTTCTTTCTTTCTTTCTTTCTTTCTTTCTTTCTTTCTTTCTTTCTTTCTTTCTTTCTTTCATTAGTGAAGAGGAGAAATGGAGAAAATGCAGGTTTTCATTGACTAAAAAAATTGATTTTAACTTAAAAGATAAGAAAAGAGGAAGAAATGCTAGCTTTTGAGACAGAAGATGTATCCAAATCTTGCCTGTTAGGTATTTAGCTCTTGCACAAGCTCCATCTGCTCTGAGTCTCAGTTCCATCATCAATAATATGACTATAACCATATATGCCCTATCCATATCAAAGATATGTGAAGAAATCACATTCATGTCCACCATAAAGTACTAGAGAGATATAAGCTCTTATTGTTGTTATGTCCCAATTCTGAGACTTTTGATTTGTATGACCTTAGTCATTTAACCTCCCTTAAATTCTTTCTTCATCAATAAAACCAATTGATTGGATTAAAAGACCTCACTAGTCCCTTCCTCTTCTGAATCTGAACTCCCCTGAGCCCTATTCTGATATATTAAACAAGAAGCTCTCAGAAGTTCCTTCCAACTCTGAGACCTTATGATTCCTTCTCCCTCCCTGTCCTGTCCCAAGATCACCTGCCTTATCTTGGCATACATGACTATCTAGTCCCCAGGACCTAGCTTGTCCTCAATCTGGATGTGGATTCTAGCTAATAATAGCAAAATGCCATCGGTCTCCCTTGGGGATGGGGAGCAGCTGGACCACATTTGTAATCAACAGCTGAATGTCAGCAAATCTGGCCACCTGTGTATGAAGTGAGGCAATGGGCACAAAAGCTTTTTGAAAACCTAAAAGCACAAAACTGTGGTCTTTGGCAACTTGGTCAAGACAGGAGTATGAATTTGGTTGTGGAATCATATGCTGTTGTGTGTGTCTCCACATGGGGGGGTGAAGTAGATGATGATATTTTAGTGAAACACATCACAAATGCCATAGAAAGGGACTATCCAAATGCTACAACTCTAGGATAATCATTGGATTGTAAATACCTCTTTGACATTTATCCCAAAGGAACAGGGCCAGCATATCGGAGGGTTAGCTTAATTAGCTTGTCTAAAACAATTTTAACTCTGGTGTTTGAAGTAGCATAGAGAAGCTTTTAAAAGTCAATCAGTCCACAAGCATTTAGGCATTTGCTCTGTGCCAGGCACTGTGCTAAGCGATGGGAAGAGAAAGAAAAGCAAAAATGCCGTTCCTACTGTCAAGAAGCTCACATTTAAACGGAGAGAAAACATGCAAAAAACTAGGTACATACAAAACAGATACAGGATTAATTAGAGGTGATGTCAGAGGGAAGACATTAGCAAATGGACGGTTAAGATTTGAGTTGAATCAAGGAAGTCAGGAGACAGAGATAACAAGGGAGAAAATACCAGGTTCAAGCCAGACAGTAAACCATGAGCAAGTAACTTTTATAGTATTGGATGTTCTAGGATGGGTACCAGCTGAAATGATCCTTCAGAAACCTCCTTCAGAGAATTTTAAGTGTAGAATATTTCTGTGCCAAGAAGGCACTCAGTAATATGATCAAATACTTAGTAAGAAGATTATAAGACTGAATGATAAATCCCTTGTTCTGGCATTGAAGGTGTTTTCCTAAAACAAGGTGTAAACATTGCCCTAATCCCTTCATTTAAGATTGATTGAATCATGGCTAGTCACATTTTCAAGATACACCTATTAAATTGTCTTTAAAAAAGACAACAGAGAGATAGAGATGAAGAAATTGAGATAATCATAACTGGATAGCTAGAAAATGGGAAGAGAAAAGTTGGTGGGACTTTGGTTCCATAGTGAGAAACCTCCCTGGCGCAATAGCCTTGAGCCTTCAGGGAATCGTGTATATTAAAGAACCATGAAGTCAAAGAAATGACAGGATAATGGCTGGAATTACCTCTTTAATCCTCACTTTACTGATCTACAACACAGAGAGATCGAATTAACTTAACATGGATTCCATGAATTTGATTTTTCTTTAAAACACTATTTTGATGAATATTTTTGAAATATATTTTGATAATTGTATGGATGGAACCTCAGGCTGTCCCAGAAAGGCAAAATGGGCCAGGTTGGAAAAAGAGCATGTTAAATCTTTGGTGCCAATTGATCAGTTGTGAGACAGGGTCTCTGAAAATAGCTGGGCAAAAGAGAGAGACCCAACCTATAAAAAATAATAATCCATATTGACCACATCCAAAAAAAAAAGTCTCATTCTACTTTTTTAATTCCAACACTTTTCTGGCAGGAGGAAGGTAGTTAGACTGTTTCATTGTTGGTGCTTTGAAGACATTGCATTGATCAGAGTTCTTAAGTTTTTAAAAGTTATTTTTCTTTGTAATGTCAGGGTATTGCTTGTTCTCTCCTAGTTCTGCTCATTTCACTCTGCATCAGTTGCTAAAGGGCTTCCCAGTTTGCTCTAAAACTATTCATTGTCATTTCTTATGTTACGTTCCTATTCCATTCCATTTGTATTCTATTACCCCATAGGTGGGCATGCTCTTGGTTTCTTGGTAGGTTTTTCTTGGCTATTATGAAAGGAGATGTTATAAATATTTTTATAGATAGGAGTCTTTTTCTTCTTTCATTATTCTCATTGGGGAGATAATAATGTTATCAGTTAATCAAAGGACATGATGATTTAGTAACTGTGGGGACTTAATTCCATATTGCTTATTTTTCACTCTCTATTCTCTAAAATTAATTCTCTTTCCTGTCAGATATATCTCCCATGCCCATTTCCTTTTGTCTGCTTCTGCTCCAGCAGAATGAAAGGTTCTTGAGGGCCAGACTCACTTTCCCTTTTTATCTTTGAATCTCTGGCACTTAGTCAAATGCTTTGTACAGAAGAGGAACTTAATAAAATGATAATTGATAGTTATCGAACTTAATTGTATTGAAAGACATTCCCTAGACCACATGTCCTCCTTCCTACTTTTTTCTGTCCAAGCTCTCTCCAACCTTCAAGGATTATGTTAAATCCCACCTGCCATAGAAAACTTTCCTGGAACATTTCAGTCTAAACTAATCTCTTAATAGTAAGCAAAACCACAAGTTTCAGCACTTAATTGTCATAATACAATTGGTTCCAGCTGGGGAAATAAGACAACCAAAGCATGTGTATCGTGAAGGGATTAGAAAATTTACAAAGTGCATTCAAGTTTATAAAGTGCATTCCCATCCATTTGCTTGTTTGATTGTTATATTGGCTTCATCACGACTAATTTTAACTATTTTACAGAAGAGGAAAGAAACTAAATCTCATGGAGGAGAGCAACTAGTCAAAGATTACAAAGCACGTTTTGGCAAATCCAGACCTAGAACATAGGCTCATAGGCTTTTTTTCACTGCAGCATGGACATGGAAAGCTAAATTATTTTTTCTTTTGGCACAGCAAATAACCTCCTCCCATAAAAATAATTCTGAGACTTCCTGCTTTGAGAGTGTTTTGTAAAACATTATAGTACTTTTATCAATGTGAACTTGTGTCATGATTATGATTATCTGATTTTAGCTCCAGGATTCTCACCCATGCCCCCCCCACTAGAAAGAATTTGTGGGTCACAATCTTCTCTAAAGTATAGCTCAAAGCACCAATCAATGTCTTTACTTTTCTATTCAGGAAAAAAAAGAAATTACGTTTAGCTCAAAGCAAAGACAATTAATGAAATAACAAAATGATAAAAAAAAAAAAAGACAATGGGTCACACCTTGAACTCATAATCTCTCAAGTAGATATTTTCTCAGTGGGAGGAATTACATAATGGCTATGAAAGGAACAAATACATGGGCGAAGCACATATAGATAGGACACATATAAAAGCACAACACACACAAGAACATATATAATAGGGACACACTCATATAAAAACTCATACCTCACGCTGCAGAACCACCGATGCCTTTTGGACATGCTACATTGTTCTCTCTCTGATGGGTATGCACTTTTCCAGGTATCCTTTCCCTGCTATTTGCCACCCAATCTTGTATTTTCACTTTTGCTCATCTTTAAGTATCTATTTATCATCAATAACTGGTGGTAAACCATACTGGTAATAAGTTGGGACCTGGATTCAGGTCCTCTGACTCTGAATCTAGTGGTCCTTCTCTGTCCTCATTTAAGATTTCAACCCCATTACTCATAATACTTTAAGAGTGCCCAGATGTTAGTGAGAATCCACTTCTAGGAAAAGGGTGATCAATGCGAGAAGGCAGGGAGATGCTCACTACTTGATAATTGACTTGTCAAAGTACAACTATAGTAATTTGATTTTCTGGCAATATTTGAATTAGCCAAGACCCCCTACTTCCCATTTATTCCCATAAACATGAAGAGTACTAAGGCAGAAAGCCAACTCAAACTCTCCCCAAATCCTCTCCACATCCCATCCCCAGTCTTTCCTGACCCCTGGGATTGGACTTCCTCTGGGCAATATTTTGACCTGGCCAACCATGTGTTAGACATGCAACTTCCCACTTGCCTTTAGTTCTGAATTACTCTCCTGAAAATTTCAGTTTTTGTGCATGAGTTGACCAGAAAGAAATATGAAATGGGGTTGTGGATGAAAATTCTCACCCAGAGGCAGCATGGCAGCATGGTAGCATGCTGGCATAGTAGCAAGGCAACAAGGGAATTTTTACCAGTGATAGGTAGAGACCTAAATGCAAATCCTGCCTCCTAAACTTGCTTACTGCACATCATTTAATCTTGCTGAGCCTCTTAGTTTCCTCATGTAAAACAGCAATAACAACTTTTCAGGGCTGTTGGGTGACCCAGATAAAATTATGGTCATAAAGTACTGCATAAATGTCAGGTCTGATTGTCAAGGACAATCTTCTGGCTCTTTCCCAATTAAACAACGGCCAGGTTGGAGCAATCCTTTTTATATCCTCATAAACATGCCTGTTGTCATTACAAAGATGACCCTTCCTTTCTCTTTTTAACCTCTTCAAATTCTCCTATTACCACTAATTACAGGGTTGGTTAACAATGGAGTGGCTAAGTGGGTTCTCTGTTCCATTCACAAATTCTCTGCAGTGTTTTCCACTTATGAACCTCAGGTTTACATCACTGTCCTATCTTCATTCACTTTTCTTCACGAGTAGATAATGGCCAGATGAGGTCCCACGTGGAATAGTCATCAAGCCCAGCTCAGGATATGAAAGCTGCCATGAACTGGATTCAATGATCAGTTCTTCAATGGAGTTGCCATGTTTTCTCATTCAAGTCACTCCATATATAAAAGATACAATAAGCCATGTCTTGTCAACTTTAAGGGATTGTGGTGAGGACTGAGTGAAATAATATCTCTAAAGCTGAATTGTCATCATTAAATATAGGGGATTTGAAAAAAAAATAGACTAGGAGCATTACTCAGTGTAAAGGATAGAAAGTGAAATGCAGAAACCTGGATTGAAGCACAATTCTGCTGTCTCATAGAAGAGAAAGACAAAATATTTTGAGTGGTTCTGAAGTCATCAAGCCCAATCCATAAAGGAGAAGGAATCCTCTATGCAATATTCCTGGTATCCAAGTTGACCTATAACTATGGCTTGAAGGACTCTATGAGAGAAGACTCAATACCTTCTGAGGAAGCCCATTCCACTTTGGGACCTTGAAGGTCCAATGACACCTGAGCTCTGCTTGGAATGCCCACAAGTGATTATGTAGAATCTGATTGAAGACTTCCAATGATATGGAAAATTCCTAATTCCCAAAGTAGCTCATTAACCTATTCTTCTTTTGGACCAGTTTTATGTTTAGAAAGACTTTTCCCTACGTGGGTCTGAAATCTACCTCTATTTACAGGATCATAAATCTAGAATTAGAAGGGGCCTTACTACTATCCATTATTATTAGTCTAACATTCTAGGCTCAAACAAAACAAGTCAAATTCTTCTACATGATAATCTTCAAACACTTGAAGATGGAGATCATGTCTCTAATCTTCCCTAAGCCTTCTCTTCTTCAGCTCAATATTCCCAGCTCCTTGAATGGATACTCATTGATGAAGGGGTATGAAGCCATGTGCTGAATTGTCAAGATTATTCAACTAAGTCAAGAGGCCTGGCATTGTAGCCTGTCTCTATCATTGATTAGTTGTTTTACATTGGTTAAGTCACTTAATTTCTCTAGGCCACAGCTTCCTCCTATGCAAAAGAGACATTTTCAGATGATAGAGTTCACTCAGTTTTGAGGAAAACGCTGCAAAACTTAAGGCACTATATTGATGTGATTTGGCAATATTATTGATTTCCTCCAACATCCTACTTTAAATATGCTCCAGCTTGTTAATGTGCATCCTAAAACGTGGTTTATAAAAAAAAATCTACATTATAGATATGGTTTGCTTAGGAGAGGAGATAACAGAAAGACTGTCATCTACTGTCTTCTGGACAAAAAGTCTATTGATATAGCTTCAAATCATGTAAACAATTTTTGTCACATTTTTACTTATATTGAGCTTGAAGTCCACTGAGATCTCCTGATCATTCTTGTAGGGATGGATGTCTATTCATATTTCACTCATGTTTGCACTTATAAAGTCGATTTTTTTAGATCCAATCTTAGGAATTCATATTTTCCCCAATTAAATGTCACATTATCCTACATTGGCCCATTACTCTAACCTGTTAAATTATTTTTGGATTCCTATTCTGTCATATAGAATATTAGTTACCCCTCCCAATGTGGAAAAAATAATAGCATGTATTTAGCACTTCAAGGTATGCAAAATATTTTACAAATATTATTTCATTTTATAGATGTTATTATAATTCTCATTTTTAAAAATGAGGAAACTGAGGCTGACAGTGGTTAAGTGATTTGTCCAGTGTCATATATCTAATTAATATCTAAAGTTGCATTTGAACTTGAGTTTTTCTGACTCCAGGTCCAACACTTTGTACACTGAGACACCTAGTTATGCCTTTAAAATTTTTTTTGTAGTATATTATCTAAGTCTTCATTCAAAACATTGACTAAATTAGTATTAATGTGAGTATTCCATATCACTTCTCTACAGAAAAACTTCCACATTGATATCAATATATTAATTAACAATCCTAGGATCTGGTTATCCAGACAGATTCAAGTCCATGTAGGTAGATAATAAAGTAATGGTATTAATAATAATAAATAAAGTCTCTTATTTGAGAAAGATCTCTGATTGGTAGTGAACTTTAACCTCAACATAAATCAACCTTATGATGTTGTTGCAGGAAAATGAGACAAAATCCTAATACAACCTTAGGCTATATTGAAAGCCATAAGGTCTAGAACAAAGGAGAGAAGTAATCCCATTTTCTTCTATACCAATAGGACTACCCCAGGAGTATTTTTAATTAATGAATGTTTTTGTTTTATATTTCTCAATTATATGTAGTAAATGAGTTTTTTCCTTCCATCCCTTCCTTCCCTCTTCCTTCCTTGAGAAGGCAAGCACTTTGATATATATTATACATGTGCAGTCATGCAAAACATATTCCCATATTATCCATGTCACAAAAGAAAGCACAGGACAAAAAAAACAAGAAAAATAAAGTTTAAAAAGTATGCTCTATATACATTCAGAATGACTATTTTCTTAAGTTTTGGGAGTCACATTCTAGGATTGACATTATCTATGTGAATCCCGGCTTTTAAATCCATCTCTAGATCTCAGTTTCTACCTATGTCAGCTGAAGGAATTTATGATATTGATCTACAAGTCAAATATCTTGACAGTAGTATCTTTCACCTCTTTTATTCTTAAGTTCCATGAGTCCCAGAATCATAGAATTTCAGATTTAGAAGGATCTCACTTGCAATGGTGTTCAAACTACATAAAAAAAATCAATTCCTATCATAAAATATGTGATAAATTATCTAGCTTCTGCTCAAAGACCTCTAATGATAAAATTTACTTGATATTATCCAAATGAAATAGCCTATTCTACTCTTGGACAGATCTGATTGTAAGGAAGCTGTTCTCCAACAAGGCTAAATTCACCTTTTTGCATGTTCTCTCCAGTGCTCCTCCTTCTGCTCTAAGACCAAGTCTCAGGTCAAATTTCTCTTCTACTCCTTCAGTCCCTCAAACACTTACAACCCAGTTATCCTACTTTCCCTCCTGCTGCTTTGTAAATCAAATGTCTTCAGATCAACTATCTTCAGTTCCTTCAGATCATCTTCACATACAATTGACTCAAGATCCCTCACTATTCTTGTTGCCTTTCAGCAGATGTCTTTTCTATATTGTGATGTTTATTTTTTCTTGTTTACACCTGGTTTATTCTTTGATTTAATTGACTAACTTAATGCAGAGTCCAGGTAAGTGTCACCCATATGCAAATGAGGAAACTGAGTCCAGGAAAAAGAAGGCTTTCTTTTCCACCCCAAAGGACACATAGTGGCACTCAAGCCTAGAATTTAGGTCTTTTGGCTCTCATTCAATACTATGTATAGTAAGCTATTAGGTTAGGCCACCCAGCAAAAATCTTTCCTGGGCCAGGAAAAGATGGATAGTTAGATGTTGAAGATGATGATGATATTGATGCTTTTTTAAAATGTAATTTAATTTTTTGTTAAACATTTATTAATATTTATTTTTAGAAACATTAACATGGTTACATAATTCATGCTCTTACTTTCCCCTTCACCCCGCAAGCTCCCCCCCCACCCCACCATGGCTGATGTGTATTTCCACTGGTTTTAACCATATGTAATTGATTAAGACCTATTTCCAAATTGTTGATAGTTGCAATGGTGTGGTAGTTTCTAGTCTACATCCCCAATCATGTCCGCCTCAACCCATGTGTTCAAGCAGTTGTTTTTCTTCTGTGTTTCCACTCCTGTAGTTCTTCCTCTGAATGTGGGTAGCGTTCTTTTCCATATATCCCTTAGATTTGTCCTGGGTCATTGCATTGCTGCTAGTACAGAAGTCCATTACATTCCATTTTACCACAGTGTATTGGTCTCTGTGTACAATGTTCTTCTGGCTCTGCTCCTTTCACTCTGCATCAATTCCTGGAGGTCTTTCCAGTTCACATGGACTTCCTCCAGTTTATTATTCCTTTGAGCACA
>NC_058135.1:234545440-234566329 GCF_016433145.1 Gracilinanus agilis | reverse complement strand
AGAGAGAGAGAGAGAGAGAGAGAGAGAGAGAGAGAGAGAGAGAGAGAGAGAGAGAGAGAGAATAAAGCCTTCTGGGAAAAGATATATGATTTAATTGAGAAATGGACAGCTGAGGATAAGTAGCCTTCCATTTAGAATCAGGTCTGTGGGGAACTAGGGAGTGGTTGGAAGCCAACCTCTTGAGAAAAATCCTCTTTTTAAAAATAACTATGGGTCTAGGAGATTATAACCCCCCCTCAAAATGGCCTGAATTTTATCCTTAAATGAATCTGTCATCTCCTAATAACTAAAAACACAGTGGGACCAGAGTCAAGAGAGGGAAATAGAGGAGAATGTAAATCCTGGGTAGATCTTCCTTTATCTGGGATGAACAACCCTTTTATGTTTTCATAGCCTTTGTGTTCCTAGACTTCTATAGGAGGCTAGTGCTAAACCAAGACCCAGCTCCAAATACTTCTGAAGATTCTGGAAGTAAATCCATGGGGTTTGATCTTGACTTTGCCAGAGCCCCAATTCCAGCCAACTCAAAAAGGGACCTTTCCTTTCACAGGGACCAATGTGAAGCACTGGGAAGGTGGGAATGGGAGAACCATGGAGTTCATCTCCTATACACCTCCCTTAACCATAGTTAGAGAGAAAATGGATAATCCAAGAGCGTGAAAAAAAAGGAATATACTTTGTGAAATCTGGGGGTAGGCTGGTTGCATAATTCCTCTTTTAGAGGTGTAACAATATTTGAGATGAGATCTCCTTTTAATTCTCTACCTTACTCCACCTGGGAAGGAGTAAGAGAATTATGAGAATGCATGAATGGAGAACCCAAAATCCTGCCAGTGACCAGGAGTCAATAAAGTGGCATGGCTATAACAAGACAAAATGTAATAGGTATAAATGCAAAGTCCTTCATTTGGATTCCAAAATCCAAAATCCAAAAACTTCAAAAGTAAAATATGCAGAAAGTAGGACTGGTTTATAAGAAAGAGATAGAAGAATTTTAGTATGACACAGTAGGCAAAGATTTCCATGTAATCTTTGACTATATTAAAAGAGTCACAGTGTCCTTAATGAGGGAATGGCTAGTTCCACTGTCCTCTGTGCTGGTCAAAATACCTCTGAAGAATGGTGTCTGATTTTGGAAAGACCTAGAGGCACATCAACAGAAAGATGAATGGAAAGCATGCCCTTAGAGAATTGGGCAAGGGAATTGGGGAAGAGAAGGCATGGAGGAAGTGTGATGTGATGATTGTTATCAGTGATCTCAAGGGCAGTCAGTTGGAGGAAAGATTAAGCTTTTCTGTGTGTGGATCCCAGGGGGTAAAAGTAAGAGCAATGGGTAGAAGTTACAGGAAGTTTTATTTTAGCTCAATATAAAGAAAAAGAATTCATAAACATGTGAACTTTCCAAAAATGGGGTAAGCCCTCTAAAAATAGTGAAATTTCCTTCACTAGAGGTCTTCAAGTAGAGGCAGGATGACACTTTTTAAGGTATCCTAAAAGATGCTTCTTTTTAGGTACTATTGAAATCAGTGCCCACTGAAGACCTTTCCCACATTTCCACTGGAAATATTCCCTTCACTAGGCTATGTAGTTCCATTTCCCTCAAATGTTCCTCCTATGGTAATGCAAAGTTAAGTAACCAACTGTAAGTAATAATAAGTATTACATTGTTATTAATTTAATTATATCATTGACTATATTAATTTGTATATTATGTATAACTATTGTGTTCCTCTATAATTAATTGTACTGATTTACATATATTAGATATAACAATAACTAAGGCACCTAGGTGGCATAGTGAATAGAGTTCCATGTCTAAAGTCATGAAGATCCATCTTCCTCAATTCAAATTTGGCCTTGGATACTTACTAACTGTGATCTTGGGCAAATCACTTAACCATGTTGGTTTCAGTTCTTTATATGTAAAAACAAGATGGAGAATGAAATGACAAACCACTCCAGTATCTTTACCAAAAAAACTCAAAATGGGGAAATGGAGGTCACAAAGAGTCATGATTAAAATGGTTGAACAACAATAATAACTATTATTATCATTTCTATAGCTAACAGTCATATAATGCTGAAGTTTACAAATTGCTTCATGACTATTACCTCATTTGAAGCTCACAAAAATCTTGAGAGGTAACAGCTATTATTACAGATAAGGAAACTGAGGCAACCAGAGGTTAAGTGATTTGCTGAGGATTAAACAAATAGCAAGCATCTGAATTTGGATTTGAATTTATGAATTCCTAACTCTAGGACCAGTGCTCTATCCACTGTACCAACAAGTTGCCTAAAAATTCTAGGTTTGGGAATGGAAAGGCAACTCATAAAGGGGAAATTATCTTCTAAAAAGAAAAAAAGAATCACTAAGGTGTATGTTGAGCATGTGTGTGTGTGTTTTAAACAGATTAAAACCACTCACTACTCTAAAAAGCATGATTTATTTTTATTAGAGGGTCAATACTGCTTTCTTCCAGAAGAAAAACAAGGCCTGAAGGAGTAGAATCCAGTCTCTAAGTGAAGAGAGGAAAGAAAGGAATTGGCTGGTCACCTAAGAGTGCTCTGAGCATTAGTATTTCAAAGGAGAAAAAGGAATGTTTTCTTTCCAAGAAGTTGCAAGTTGTCTTTTTAAAACATTCTGATGTCAATTTGTCCCAAGCTGGACTAGATTGAGTGGGTGGCTATGAGGCTGGGTATTAGCCCTTGGGCTTAATGACACCTAGAACAAGAGAAAGTTAAAGGTTTCTCCTTGGAACATTGAAAAATATTCCTACAAATTAAATATCGGTAACTCAGACACATCTCAGAGGACAATAGGAAAACTTCCAGGAGTTCTGGCACACAGATGTTTGACAGGAAGTAAACAAATCCACATAAGCCCAAATCCAAACCACATCCACCACTCAATTAGCACCAGAGGACCTGGCTGTTGAATATGGAGAGACTAGGTAAAAACCAAGGAACAGCATGTATAGAAAAAAAAGAAGCATTTACTTAGAAAGACTAGGTTGGCATCTCCTATCCAATATCATATTGGCAAAATTAACAGATAAAAAGGAAAATGGCATGTTGGGAGAGCTATGGAAAAACAGGTACATTAAAACACAATTTGTAGAGCTGTGAATTGATCTGGCCCTTCTGGAAAGCAACTTAGAACTAGGTCCCCACCAAAGTTACCAAACCACCTATCCTGTCGCCTAGCAATAATAATACTAGATTTATACCATCGAAGATGGAAAAGAGGGAAGAAAAGGACCCATGCATACAAAACTATTTAGAGAAGCTCTTTTTATGGTGGCAAAGAATTGGGTTCTGAGGAGGTATACATCAATTGAAAAATGACTAAACAAAATATGGGATATGAATGTTAAAATGATATTTTTGTGCTAACGAGGAAAAAATACAGATACACACAAGTAACCACTTATGAAGATGAACAGCTTTGAAAGAACAAAAAGCCCTCATTGGTGCAATAGTCCAATAACCAACCATGATTCCATGATTCTGGAAATCTTGTGTTGACATATACTATTCTTCTCATGGGAGAGAGATGATGAACTTAGAGAACAGGTTGAGACATGGTTTATGGATGTGGCCAATTGAGGAATTTGTTTTTGCATGACTGTATATTTGTTTAAAATGGATTTTCTTTTCTTTTTCGGTTGGGGCAAGTGGGAGAGAAAGAAAATAGATTGTGGTTTTTTGTTTGCTTAAAAAATTAAGGAAAATAAAATAGGAAGAACAAATTAGGCTTGTGTTCCTCTCAGTTTACACACATTCCACACCCTAGAACATACATTCGCCTCTAAGTTCCATTATCAGAGACATCTCTAATGATGGTGATTTGAGGTGATCAGCTGCGCCGTGATAAATTATGGAGTAGTAGTTGCTCTCTGAATTATCAGTTAGGACTCTTGAACAGGTCTTGATGAACTGAAGACTTCTATTCCCTACAGCTATATACCTCATCTTCTACTGACTTGTTTTGTGAGTTACTCTGTCTTCCTTGGGACCATGCCCTGTAAGACCATGGCCCTATGAATACCTATGTGTTACCTGTGCTTTCCATGAGGGCGAGATATAGCAAGTGGAGGGGTCCTTCTTTGGCTTGACAATTCAATTCGGTCTTCATATGCTGAATTGCTTACTGAATGTAATGATCAGTGCTAAGCCAAGGGAGAGACACAGAGTTTAGATAAGAAATTATCTTTGTACTCCAAAGAAGAGTGATGAGAAGATACATTCCCATTCCAATTTCTTTGCAAAGGTGGAAAGTCCCTAGCTAGGGAACACTGATATATTTTCAGCCATTTTAAATATATTGATCAGCTTTGCTGACTTTTCTCTTTCATTTTTTTTCTTAAAAAACAAACAAGGAAACAATAAAGCTTTGCTATATTGGATAATTCCCTGGCAACCAGGTAGCGTATTGGATAGGATCTGGGTCTGGAGTCAGAAAGTCTCATCTTAAAGAGTTCAAATCCAGCTCGAGACACTTACTAGCTGTATGATCCTGGGCAAATAATTTAACCTCGTGTACCTCAGTTTTCTCATCTATAAATGAGATGGAGAAGAAAATGGCAAACCACTCTTATATCTTTGTCAAGAAAATCTCAGATAGGGTCATGAAGAGTCGGACATAAATAACTGAACAACAACAAATGATTCCCTGGGAGTTTGGAGGGAGCAATTTACAGGAAGGAATTTAAGTGATATAAAAATAAACAACATAAATAAAAATTCTTTTTTATGAAAAGACATAATTTTTGACCCCAAAGTACCTAAATAATATAGGAAAATGGGCCCTATTTGGAGTCAGAAGAACTACTTATCATGTAGATAGATCTGTGTTATGTTGTATTTACCTCATAAATACTTTTAATTTATTTATATGTACTCATGGTATTTCCATCATCATCATCATCATCATCATCATCATCATCATCATCATCATAACTTTGCATTTATATAATGCCTAAGAGTTTTCAAAGTGTTATATATATAAAATCTCATTTGATCCTCATAATTGAGGATAGAGATCATTGTAGAGTGGGAGAGTCCACATTCTTCATCCCCACCAGTAACAACTGTAACCACTATTTTCCACCAACAGGAAGATAAGCTTAAGAGCCCTAGAAATGGCAATGGGTCTTAGACCACTAATCCTGATTCCAGACCAGTCCTCACAGCCATTAGCTGGGGAAGCAGCTTCTGTAGGATGGTGTCATCCATACCCCACAATGATATCAACTAACCATCATCCACATAGAAAGGAAACCATACTAGATAAAGTACCAAGGCATCCTAGGGAAGAGATAGGAAGAAGCTCATTCCAGGCAAACCAAACCACCATCACCACTTTGACCAGCATCTCTCTCATTCCAAGAGCCTTTGGAATATCATCAGTGCTTCCAGTTGGGTGCCTACAGCCATCATTCTTGGAATCATCCCTTGTGAAGATGTAGCCTGGCACCTGCTCCCTTAGGAACTACAGACATAGCTATTGAAGACCCAGAAAAGAAAGTTCTTGTCACTGATTCATCCATAGTTGAATACCAAAAGAGTTCAACTTGGAAAAGTCCTATGATTTTTGTGACATTAAAGAAGAGGCATTACTATCTGCTACTTGATTCTAAGGACCTAGAACTTTTCTATCTGATTTGTCCTTGAAGCCTTCCATAATGTGTTATCTTCTCCATTGGAAGCTAAGCTCCTCAAGAAAAGTTCTTTTTTTTTTTCTATGTGTATCTCCAGCTCTTAACACAATGTTTTTCAGGTAATGAACAATAAATGCTTTCTTTCTTTATTCATTCATCAATAACCTTAATCAAGATATCCATTTTATAGAAAGAAATCCCAGGGTCACACAGCTAGTAAGTAATAAAAAGGAAGTAAAGTAAAATCTGGGAGAGCAGGGATGGTTTATTTTTTATCTTTGTATTCTTAGCACCTAGCACCCAGTAGGTATTTTATTAATATTTGTTAATTGGTTGATTAAAGTAAATAAATTCCCTTTTGGACCTTGGTTTTCTCCCCTATAAAGGTTGGAAGAGAACAGGTCTAAGGGTCCTTCCAACATGACATGCTGTCATCCATCTATGAGCTTATCTATGATCTATCTATGAGTTAATGAATCAAGGAGGCTGAGTAGAACAAATACTGGGCTTGAATACAGCAAGATCTTGTCTTTGGCTCTCCTAGCTTTCTATCTTTCTTTGTCTACTGAACCTCAGGGTTTCCTTGAATGCAAAAGGGAGATAATAATTTTTGGATTATCTTAGGTAACCTATCTCACACGTATTGCCAGGAATTTGTATAAACCTTAACACAATACAGAAATGGGGGTTCTTAGTAGTAGTATCCAGCTCCTAGTCCCCTAATGGGTTCCAAAATTCTCGAGTTGATATATGGGAGATCAGCAATATAACAGAGAAAAGAATGCCATATAGTTAGAATATCTAGGATCTCTGTCATTTATGGGGTTTGGGTAAGTCATTAACCTCCCTGCATCCCTGTTTCTCTTTCTGAAAAACAATAGGGTTTGAAAAGTTAAATTCTTAGGTCCCTCATAGTCCCAAATCAATGATCTTCCCAAGTAACCTCCGACCTGTTGGCTATAAGCTGTTTGTCGGCCAACTTGTATAAGTCTTTATGCATCATTTGGAAATAGTTTCAAAATGCCATACAGGCAGAAAGACATGTGGCTCCTTTTTAGGGGAACAGCTGTATCCCAATCCAAACCTAAAACATGCACACTCGCTAAAATAAATGAGCTCAAAATAAGATTAAGGGGTCTGATGAGATGGCCCCAAGTCTAGAGAGTCAGCACAAAGCAAAGCAATCTTTGATGTCTCTCTGCTGAAAGCCTGCAGCATTCCCCTTGCAAGGCAGCCAGAACCACGACTGGGCCGTGGGCTCATATGTGTCTGCCTCAAACTTTGAGATCACTTGGAAGTGACTGTTTGGTGCCCAGAATCTTGGGGATATGAAACCAATACAAAACTAAGCTCAGAAAAAAAAATCATTTCTCTGGAACAGGATATAAGTTCTTTAAGGGCAAGAATTATTTTTATTTTTGTCTTTATATCCTTGACACCAATCAAGATCCTTGACACATAGTAAGCATATAATAAATGCTTGATGAATCATCAAGTTAGATTAAAATAGTACCAATATCTTTTAAAGTCTAGCTAAAGACTCAGTGGATTAAGAGCCAGGCTTGGAGACAGGAAGTCCTGCCATATCTGGCCTTGGAGACTTCCTATGTGACTGAGGAAGTCACTTAACTCCAGTTGTCTAGCCCTTACCTCACTTCTGCCTTGAAAACCAATACTTAGTATTGATTTTAAGATGGAAGCTAAAGGGGTTTTTTGTTTGGTTTTGGTTTTGTCTAGCTAACAACTCTAAAATAAAAGGACAAGGGTTACGCAAATAAGGTTAAGAGTGACTTGCTCAGGATTTTATAGCTAGGAAGTATCTGAGGCCAGATTCAAACCCAGGTTCTCCTGACTCCAGACCTGGTCTTCTATCTATTGTGTCACCCAGCTGTCCCCCAACTCATTAAAAAAAACATTTTTTAATTAAAAAATTTTTTTTCAGCAACATGTAGAAACAAATTTTCAAACTCTTTAAAAGGAAGAAATTGAAGCCAAAAAGTTTCCAGTTGGGAAACTATTTACCCAATCACAAAACCAACCAATTACCATATTTTTCCTAAACACTTTGAGTGTATCAGGTATGACATTGGGTGCTAAGGATAGAAAGACTAAAATGAAATAGTTCCTGCCCTCGAGGAGCTTATCCAGTCTAATTAGAGGAGACAACATTTGTGGCATTAACTATATATAAAACAGAAAGAAAGTGATGGGGGTTAAGGGAAGGAGGTACTAATAGACTGGAAGGTCAAGAGAGGCTTCATGTAAAAGATGTGAATTGATCTGATTTTTTTTTTGGATTTTATTTAATTTTTAAATTAAGTTTAATTAATTAATTAATTAAGAATATTTTTTTCATGGTTACATGATTCATGTTCTTTTCTTCCCCTCCTCCCTGCCCCACTCCTGGATCTAAAGAGCAATTCCATTGGGTTTTACGTGTGTCATTGATCAAGACCTATTTCCATATTATTAATATTTGCACTAGGGTGATCATTTAGTATCTATATCCTCAATCATGTCCCCATTGAACCATGTGAGCTTGATCTGAATTTTGAAGGAAACAAGAGATTCTAAGAAGTAGAAGCATAGGTAGGAGGAAGAAGTTCATTCCAGGTAATGGTCACATAGGAAATTAATCCCACAGCCAGGCTCAGGACAGAGGTCCATGTCTCTTTCTACTGCCATACTTTGCCTTCCTTTGTTGCTGTTCAATTGCTTTTTTCCCCAGTCTTATCTGGCTCCTTGTGACCCCATTTAAGATTTTCTGGGTAAAAATACGAAAGTGGTTTGTCATTTTCTCCAGCTTATTTTACAGATGAGGAAACCAAAGCAAAAAGGTTAGGTGACTTGTCCAGGGTGACACAGCTAGTAAGTGTCTGAGACTAGCTTTGAATTTAGAAAGATGGATCTTCCTGACTTCATTGAACCTTCCTTGGGCCATGACAACTTTTTCCTCCTTGCCCTACATGGGTCTATAATTTTATAACAGTAGGGAGCTCCCTAACATGGGAATTTCTATCTCCCAATGGAAATGCATAACTATTCTACAACTTCTAGTCTTATAAAGTTGCCTGGGGTGCTTGCCCAGGGTCTTCTAGCCACTGGAGGCAGGACTTGAACATGTGAACTTCTTATTCACTACAATATGCTGCCTCCAGTTCTTGTTCCTTTAGCACTTGGTGTCTTCGTGGATGCTCATTTTAAAAGAATTTAAAGACTTAGGAGCCCTGGAGATTCTTCCCTCCAACTTGGCTCAGCCTTCTGATGATCCCATCATCATATATGTTTCCCTTTGGGAAACCAATTAAGCCTTTATGCAACTCCAGTTGGGTGAGAAGAGGAAGTGAGCTGAGCTGAGGTAAGGTGAGTGTTCCCTTTCAATTCTAATTATCAGAACTCTTCTTGTCAAATGGGAGGAATCAAAGTCGTAAGTACTGGGCAAAACAGATAATGTGTATCCAGAGCTTTTAGATAAATAAAGAATTTAAAGAAAGGAGAAAGTGGGGAGTAGGAAAATTTGAAAGCTTTTCACCTGATTTGTGGTCTAATGTTTTATCACAGCCCATGACTGTTTTATCAAAGGTAGATCATATAACTCAAATGGTTTATGTTAATGAATTCTCCCAGGCTGGCCCTTTAAATTTGAATGCTTGAAATAGTTGTTAGGTAGGTGGGTGACACCTAATTTGTCAGCAACACAAGTTTATTCAGAAAGAAGCTTTGGGAACCCAGGGGTTGTTAGAAAGCAGAGGAATTCACACAGCTCCTAGCTCAGGCTTGAAGCTAGGCTCCCGCAGTGAGTAATTAGGGGAGATGTAGAAGGAGGTATAGGGGATTGCTGAGTTGGCTTCAGACTGTCAAGGTAACTTCTTTCACACATAGTGCTCTTACTTAAGAACAGTTCTGGGGTAAGAGAGTATGTGTAGTAGACCTGACCACAAAGTCACCTGTGAGAGATGATTCAAGCCCTAGACTTTCTACAGGATCAAGGCAGCAGAATCTCAAAAGGACACATGGAGTAATGACCAAATGTTGACTGATAATTGACTTTAGAGAACCTGCTCTAATGAACAAATAAGAATGAGTTATAACCAGAAAAAAAAAGTTGGCACAAAACATGGGAAACATGTACAGTTTTTTAATGAGGCTTAGAAATAGTTTGTTTTTAGGAAAGAAACAAGGAAGGAAGGAAGGAAGGAAGGAAGGAAGGAAGGAAGGAAGGAAGGAAGGAAGGAAGGAAGGAAGGAAGGAAGGAGGAAAACCTTGTTTCCTTTAGAGAAATGTTGCAAATCTCAGAAGACTCCTTTATTGGATTTAGTGAAAAGCTCTGTCATTATTGGATTTCTAGGGACTTATAAATTCTTCTAATCTTTCAGCATTTTCAACCATTCTGTCTCTGGTCTCTTGTCAGTCATTTAATTGCATTAGTATGAAGAGAAAGTATGCCTTAAAAAAGAGGAAAACTTATCCAATTTCCACCCATTGTCCATGAATGTTGTGAATCAACTGAATTTGAACTAATGAGTGCTTTATTTGCCTGAGTAAGTTACTTCTCCCTGGCCTTCAATTGTTTTGTTATTGTTCTATGAAAAGGATTTTGCTGGGTTATTTTTTTCATTTCCTTTTTTGCCCAGATGGTAGAGAAGAGGTCTCTATGATGTTCTCTTTGGGTACTGACCAAACTGACAGTATTTTTACTGAAACAAAGAGAACAAATATATATATATATATATATATATATATATACATATATATATATATATATCAGAAACCATTAACTTTCATACCATTGCTTTTCTCATCTTTATAATAATATACAATAAACAATAAATAATATAATAATATAATAACAAATAATAGATTTGTAAGAAACTTCATCAGTCACCAAGTCCAATTCTTGTCCACAAAAGAATCCATATTACAAAAATACCTGACAAGTGGTCATCCTGCCTCTTCTTGAAGTCTTCCAGTGTGGAGGGACCCAAGACTTCCTGAGGCAACATTTTCCACTTTTGAACAGCTCCAGTTTTCATTATTTTTCCTCCTTCCCTTTATTGCTCCTTGTTCTACCCTCTGGGGTCAAACAGAACAAAGGTAATATTTCTTCTCTATGATAGCCATTCAAATACTTGAAGACTGTTAGGAAGATCTTCCCCACTTTCCATCTTCACCAGGCTAAATTTCCCTAGTTACTTTAACCAGTCTTCATATGTCTTGAACTAAAGGCCCTTTACCATCATCATTGCCTTCCTCCAGATGCTCTTCAGTGTATCAAAATCCTCACTAAACTGTGATACCCAGATCTGAAAATAATACTACAGATAATGTTTGATGAAGACTAAAGACTAAAAGGAAAAGTATCACCTTAAGATAGATAGATAGAGAGAGAGAGAGAGAGAGAGAGAGAGAGAGAGAGAGAGAGAGGTAATAGATAAAGGTAAAGGTAAAAGTAAACAGGCTTAATGACTTATTATATGCTAGACACTGTGCTAAGTCTTAGGGATACAAATCCAAGAAAACAAGATGGTTCCTTTTATCAAGGAGTTTACATCTGAACACAGGAAAATAAAATATAAAGAAGAATTAAAGGAGGGGGAAAAGAAGAGGAGTAGTGTTGAGGAGGTGCAGCAATCTAAAGAGGGAATTGATCTAGGAGTGCAATAAGGATGGCTAATTCCTGCAACCTACGTTTTTTCTATATAACAATAGTTGTCTTTTTTTTTTACTTTCATGTCACATTGTTCATCTTTGATGAAACCCTAAGATTTCAAGAAGCAGGATTTAATTTTTTTTCCTATAGCAAATCATATCTTCTCAATCACATGCCTGAGTGAACAGTACAGAGAATATAAGATTGTTATATCCATTGGTTATTATTTTTAATATTCTACTAAGTAGAACAAAATATAGCCTCAAAGACTCTACTTAAACAATATCTCTATTCTATGACTGATATAAATATAAATGTAATTTTTCCTAAGCCTCCATAGAATATTGATATTAAATGAGACACAAATCAGGGAAACAGATGCTCACTTAAATAGTTCTGCATTGCCAAAGAAGATTTCTTATCCAGCATCCAAACAAAAGGAATAATTCTAATGTAAACTAAATAATTTTGACTACATTAAACTAAAAAAAGGTTTTGTACAGACAAAACCAGTGCTACCAAAATTAGAAGGGAAGCAACAAATTGGGAAAAAACCTTTATAACAAAAATCTATAGTCAAGGCATATATTTATAACTATAACATGATAATGGGTAGGTAGCCCATGAAACTATTCCAATTGGATTCACCACTGAGGCATTGCCAGTTTCAGATGAAATTAAGAAGACATGCAAATGTTTTGAATTTGGAGAACCATACAGAACATTCAATATTAAGTGCTACAAAATTCTTCTGGGGATGCTCAATGACTAATCCATGATCTCAGAAGAATCAAAATTGAAAGTAACCTAAAGACAAATAGAATATTGAAAGGTCCATATGAGAAAGGTATGGCATGTATATTATCATCATATATTATTAAGTCTATCTATCCTTGAAGTTTTCAGTTCTAGAAAGGTATAGTAATTAAAAGGTTGTAGCACAAATACCACCAAAAGCTCAGTGACTAGAAAACAGGTGTAGTGATACACAGCTGCTAGTGTCTTTAGACTTGTGTTGTTTTTTTAAAGCTCTATGTACAAGTCTTCTCTTTCATGCCAGTCCCTTCCAGCCAACCTCTGTGTCAGTACCAGTCAGGGTCTAGGGATTCCATGATCATGTGGAGAGAGGGTCATCCTCCTTATAAGAATGATACTTGTACTCTTTACCTCATACTGTTGTGAGGAATACATTTTATAAGCCTTACATGTGAGCTGTTTATATTTTCTGGTCACAAAAACCAAGCAAATATATTTCGTTAGAAATCCAGCATTCCTCTTTGTGAGTCTTCTGGCAAAAGTCCTATGGAACAATTTCTCATATGGAACCCAGATCCTCTAGAGGTCTAAGCAAAGGCTTTTAGAGATGGGGAGAGCTTCACATTTCTGATGGCCCTTGTCCTCATGCCTCCTCCCCAGGGGTGGGGTGAGGGGGATGTTGTTGCTGGGGAACAAATGCACTGCAATATTTCTTTATTATAACATAAAAAGCATTTCTTAGGGATTCCAAAGACATCTCTAGAAAACAAATGGAATGATTCTCAGCCTTAATTGTGGTCATAATAAAAACGATGGTTTGGAGAAGCTGTGCTAGTGTTAGATAAATAAGGGACAAAAATACATTTTACAATTACACATAAGAGGAAAAATCCAATTTTCCATAACACAGACACAATAAATTGTCCTGGGTGTATGGAAGCATGGAGATTACATCTTTTGACATCATACATAGGTCAGATGGACTCACCCCAATCCTTACTCAAATTTTTAAAATACTATGACCAGATCAATATTATTTATTAATACCTACTATTGCCCATGTAAGGTATTAGGTGTTTGAAAGATAAAAGAAAGACAAAAACAAAACAGTTCCTAGCATAAAGAAGTTTATTTTTTCTAAATAAACAATCTTATTTCCTAAAACATAGATTTGCCCAAGTCACCTACTATGACAGTTGTTCCATATTACTTCTAGGATTAAAAATATAAACTCTTGTTTGGCATTTGAGCTTTTCATAATGAAGAACTTTCATCTTTTTAATTTTCTTTTACTCTCAATGAATCACATGATCCAGGTCCTAGAGAGCATNATATATATATATATATCAGAAACCATTAACTTTCATACCATTGCTTTTCTCATCTTTATAATATACAATAAACAATAAATAATATAATAATAATATAATAACAAATAATAGATTTGTAAGAAACTTCATCAGTCACCAAGTCCAATTCTTGTCCACAAAAGAATCCATATTACAAAAATACCTGACAAGTGGTCATCCTGCCTCTTCTTGAAGTCTTCCAGTGTGGAGGGACCCAAGACTTCCTGAGGCAACATTTTCCACTTTTGAACAGCTCCAGTTTTCATTATTTTTCCTCCTTCCCTTTATTGCTCCTTGTTCTACCCTCTGGGGTCAAACAGAACAAAGGTAATATTTCTTCTCTATGATAGCCATTCAAATACTTGAAGACTGTTAGGAAGATCTTCCCCACTTTCCATCTTCACCAGGCTAAATTTCCCTAGTTACTTTAACCAGTCTTCATATGTCTTGAACTAAAGGCCCTTTACCATCATCATTGCCTTCCTCCAGATGCTCTTCAGTGTATCAAAATCCTCACTAAACTGTGATACCCAGATCTGAAAATAATACTACAGATAATGTTTGATGAAGACTAAAGACTAAAAGGAAAAGTATCACCTTAAGATAGATAGATAGATAGATAGATAGATAGAGAGAGAGAGAGAGAGAGAGAGAGAGAGAGAGAGAGAGGTAATAGATAAAGGTAAAGGTAAAAGTAAACAGGCTTAATGACTTATTATATGCTAGACACTGTGCTAAGTCTTAGGGATACAAATCCAAGAAAACAAGATGGTTCCTTTTATCAAGGAGTTTACATCTGAACACAGGAAAATAAAATATAAAGAAGAATTAAAGGAGGGGGAAAAGAAGAGGAATAGTGTTGAGGAGGTGCAGCAATCTAAAGAGGGAATTGATCTAGGAGTGCAATAAGGATGGCTAATTCCTGCAACCTACGTTTTTTCTATATAACAATAGTTGTCTTTTTTTTTTACTTTCATGTCACATTGTTCATCTTTGATGAAACCCTAAGATTTCAAGAAGCAGGATTTAATTTTTTTTCCTATAGCAAATCATATCTTCTCAATCACATGCCTGAGTGAACAGTACAGAGAATATAAGATTGTTATATCCATTGGTTATTATTTTTAATATTCTACTAAGTAGAACAAAATATAGCCTCAAAGACTCTACTTAAACAATATCTCTATTCTATGACTGATATAAATATAAATGTAATTTTTCCTAAGCCTCCATAGAATATTGATATTAAATGAGACACAAATCAGGGAAACAGATGCTCACTTAAATAGTTCTGCATTGCCAAAGAAGATTTCTTATCCAGCATCCAAACAAAAGGAATAATTCTAATGTAAACTAAATAATTTTGACTACATTAAACTAAAAAAAGGTTTTGTACAGACAAAACCAGTGCTACCAAAATTAGAAGGGAAGCAACAAATTGGGAAAAAACCTTTATAACAAAAATCTATAGTCAAGGCATATATTTATAACTATAACATGATAATGGGTAGGTAGCCCATGAAACTATTCCAATTGGATTCACCACTGAGGCATTGCCAGTTTCAGATGAAATTAAGAAGACATGCAAATGTTTTGAATTTGGAGAACCATACAGAACATTCAATATTAAGTGCTACAAAATTCTTCTGGGGATGCTCAATGACTAATCCATGATCTCAGAAGAATCAAAATTGAAAGTAACCTAAAGACAAATAGAATATTGAAAGGTCCATATGAGAAAGGTATGGCATGTATATTATCATCATATATTATTAAGTCTATCTATCCTTGAAGTTTTCAGTTCTAGAAAGGTATAGTAATTAAAAGGTTGTAGCACAAATACCACCAAAAGCTCAGTGACTAGAAAACAGGTGTAGTGATACACAGCTGCTAGTGTCTTTAGACTTGTGTTGTTTTTTTAAAGCTCTATGTACAAGTCTTCTCTTTCATGCCAGTCCCTTCCAGCCAACCTCTGTGTCAGTACCAGTCAGGGTCTAGGGATTCCATGATCATGTGGAGAGAGGGTCATCCTCCTTATAAGAATGATACTTGTACTCTTTACCTCATACTGTTGTGAGGAATACATTTTATAAGCCTTACATGTGAGCTGTTTATATTTTCTGGTCACAAAAACCAAGCAAATATATTTCGTTAGAAATCCAGCATTCCTCTTTGTGAGTCTTCTGGCAAAAGTCCTATGGAACAATTTCTCATATGGAACCCAGATCCTCTAGAGGTCTAAGCAAAGGCTTTTAGAGATGGGGAGAGCTTCACATTTCTGATGGCCCTTGTCCTCATGCCTCCTCCCCAGGGGTGGGGTGAGGGGGATGTTGTTGCTGGGGAACAAATGCACTGCAATATTTCTTTATTATAACATAAAAAGCATTTCTTAGGGATTCCAAAGACATCTCTAGAAAACAAATGGAATGATTCTCAGCCTTAATTGTGGTCATAATAAAAACGATGGTTTGGAGAAGCTGTGCTAGTGTTAGATAAATAAGGGACAAAAATACATTTTACAATTACACATAAGAGGAAAAATCCAATTTTCCATAACACAGACACAATAAATTGTCCTGGGTGTATGGAAGCATGGAGATTACATCTTTTGACATCATACATAGGTCAGATGGACTCACCCCAATCCTTACTCAAATTTTTAAAATACTATGACCAGATCAATATTATTTATTAATACCTACTATTGCCCATGTAAGGTATTAGGTGTTTGAAAGATAAAAGAAAGACAAAAACAAAACAGTTCCTAGCATAAAGAAGTTTATTTTTTCTAAATAAACAATCTTATTTCCTAAAACATAGATTTGCCCAAGTCACCTACTATGACAGTTGTTCCATATTACTTCTAGGATTAAAAATATAAACTCTTGTTTGGCATTTGAGCTTTTCATAATGAAGAACTTTCATCTTTTTAATTTTCTTTTACTCTCAATGAATCACATGATCCAGGTCCTAGAGAGCATACACAATACCCTATATCCCAAATCCATGAGTTTTGGGCTGACCAACTCATATAACTAAAATGTTCTCTTTCTTTACCTCTCCCTCTTATTCTCTGGCTTACTTCAAAACTTCTTTCAAATTCAGCACTAGACTACAGCAAGCATGTCTCAATAACTCCCCATTGCTAGTGCCTCCTCCTGAAAGATTACCTTCCATTTGCTATCTCCTCCTCCTCCTCCTCCTCCTCCTCCTCCTCCTTCTTATTTTCTCTCTTTCTCCTCCTTTTCCTTAACAAAACAGATCTTGATGACTGTTTCAACAACACAAGGGTTGTGAGCCCCTAGGCTTATTTAATATACTACTCATAATATTCTTTTAGATCCATTCATTAAGTGCTTACAATAACTACAATAAATTTGGTCCTCCAAAGATACAAATTAACATTTAAATAATATAATTATAAATTGTAAAAACTTTATTCTGCCTATAATTATGAAAATACTAAATATAAAATTATAAAACTCTATAAAATAAATAATCATGAATATTTTATGTAGGACAATCTGTAAGAATTAAAAGAGGCAATCCAGCAACACCTCATATGCTTAGTGTTATCTAGAAGAGTTCATATTAAATTCCTTTATTTTATAAATTTTGTAGAGGAAAATATATTCACAACATCATTAGGAAATTCTTTGTTTAAGATGACATTAAAAATTTTTTTAGCACAAACTACTTGGACCACCATTGCAAACCCCCAAGGGGTACATGAACCACTGAATGGTAACTTAGCATATAGTAAACATTTAATACATATTTGTTGACTAACTGTACAAAATAAAAAAGTAATGACAGGAGGAGAAAGCATTTCTAATTTGGGAATTAGGAAGATAGTGCTTGATTAAATAATCTTCCCATATTTTTCATGGCTTTTCTTGGTGTTATTTGGTCTTGTACCATTATTCTTCATGAATTCATTTTTTAATTACCATTTCTACTTACTCTTATTCTGTCCTTCACATTAGAATGTAAACTTCTTGAGGTCAAGTGGTGTTGTTCTGCTTTTGTCTTTAAATTCATGGCATCTAGCTCACTGCCTTGTTCTTAATAAATGCTTGTTCAATTGCATTGATACACAAGTGGAAGTATCCTTAGGAACAGCTAGAAATATAGAGCTTTTTCATTGTTTACTTTCATGAACACTCATCAAGATTCCTCTATGGGTTCCAAGGATGTATCTAGAGAGTAGGTCATTCATGATAAGAAGAGAAAAAGAGTGGTTTGAAAAGGCTAGAAACCCCTACCTTCCAAGGGTAGGGGCCACTGAAGAGGTAGTAGCTAGCTTTCCTTTTCTCCATATACAGCAAGCCTTAGTTAAGAATGCTGCTATATAAAGGCAATCAATAGAGAAATATGATACATTTTTAAAAAATCCTTAACTAGCAACTTTTCAGGCACATAATTCAATGCAGAGTGCACTTGAATTTATGATCATAAAGAAGTCATGCCACTTATAGGAGCTAAAGTTTTTATAGTTCTGAGATACATGTTGAGGTGGGAGTGGGTGGGGAGAGAAGGGCACAAGTCTTAAAGAAACTCATCTTTGACCAACATAGGCAATGAAGCACAGATAAGATGGCACATGTAATGAGCAAAATCACTCCCAAAATGTCTAAAGCAGGTGGGTGCCTCTTGTTTCCTTCCTGTTCTGGTCAACATTTGTATTAATGAATCTGATATAAGTATTAATAATATACTAATAAAATCTGCAGATGGCATGAGATTGGAAGGAATAGAAAATACACTGGATGAAGGAGTCAGGATCCAAAAAATACTTTTCCAAGCAAAAATGATGAGCCAAGCATGTAAAGACAAAATATTGTCGGAATAAATGTAAAATCCAGCAATTAGCTTTTTTCAAAAATATACCTCAGACCAATTGTATTGGGGGGTTATGACAAAATTGACAATTACTTGAGAGTTTAAGTGGAATATAATCTCATTGGACATCATCCTTATAACACACACATGCACACACACACACAAGCAAACAAGCACAATCTTAGATTGCACTAAGAAAATATAACATGTAAAACAAGGAAGAAGATAATCCTGTTGGAACCTACCTTGGTCAAACCATCTCTAGAGTACTGAGCTCAGGATTGAATGCCATGTGATTTTATCAGAGTAGATATTCCTTCCACTGATGTAGTCTTATCCCACCTGTTCATGCTTTTAGAAGATCTCATCCATTAATACCTATGGCCTGAATGCCATTTGGTGACCAACTCTCTATAGGTTTTTACTCTATAGACTTAAAAATAGGCATGTCCTTAAATGAGAGAAACGAGAACTGGATCTGGAATCAGAAAGAGCTGAATTAGATATTTCCTAATTGTGTAGCCCAAGGAAAGTCATTTAATCTTGGTTTTGCCTCAGTTTCTTCAGTTATGAAGTGAGAATAATAGCTCCTACCTCACAGGGTTGCTGTGAGGGTGACCAGGTTTGTAGCCCCTGCCATAGTTTCAATTCATTGAGTTTTAAAAACATTTGTTCTGCACATAATGTAAGGACAAAGACAAAAAGAAAATAAAATATGTTTTCAAAGTCTTGTCCTCTAAAGCTCGGTGCTCTACCTGTTTAGCTTTTAAGAATCCACGATCAAATTCTCCAATTCTTGAGAATGATGGCAGCTATATCATGTGTAATTCTGTCGGTGGCTTCTGGAGAATGGAAGTCTTTATTGCTGACTGCAGAATGTTTTCTTTGACTTGGAAGTTCTGGATTTTGGAAATAATAATCACTGGAATTTTCACTTTTAAGTTTTCATCATTATAGGTTGATGAACAGTTGATTCTTCTTATATTCAGGTTGCCCTCTGGGTCTAAGAGTTCTGGACAGTTTTCTTTTACAATTTCTCAAAATATGATATCTAGTACTCCTATCCCAGCTTTTCTTGAGGTCATGGCTTGTCAACGATTTTTAAATTTTCCCCACTCAATCTGTTTTCCAGATGAATTTTACAAAATATATTTTATTTGTTTATTAAATATTTCCCCCTTAAATATAAAAATTTTTATTTTTCTCACAAACGGGTACTTTTTTTTGTTTTTAATAGCATTTATTCCCTGATATCTCTATCCTTTCTTCCTGTTTGTCCCACAGAAGGCATCACCCAACAAAAAAGATACATTTTTACATATAGGTATGTATAAATATATTATGTTTTTCATGTTTCTATTTATCAGTTCTTTCTTTGGAGGCAGACATTAATTTATAATTCTCTGGAAATAATTCCAAATTGTTCTCCAAAATGGTTAGAACAGTTCACAGATCTATCAACACTGTATTAATTTCCCCATTTTTCCACATCCCCTCCAAAATTTGTCATTTTTCTTTTTGATCATTTTAGTCAAGCTGATAGGTGTGAGAGATCTCAGAATTGTTTTGACTTGCATTTCTTTAATCAGTAGTAATTTAAAGCAATTTTTAATATGCTTACATATGGCTTCAACTTCTTCATCTAAAAACTGTTCATATCTTTTGCCCATTTATCAATTGGGGGATGACTTTTATTCTTATACATTTGACAAAGTTCTCTGCATCTTTTAGATGAGACTGATACCTGAGAAACTATCCTAATATCAAATCTGAAATCAAGATGTAGGCTGGAAAAATGAGGAAACAATAAAAGATATTCTTTCCACTGACACAGAGTCACTCATGCTTTTGGAAGATGGCCTCAAAGTGCAGTTTCTCCAGTTTTCTGCTTTCCTTCCAATCTTATCTACATTTGTTTTATTTGTACAAAAACTATGTAAAATATTATTAGCATTGATTTAAAAAATGTGTTCCTAATTCTCCTTTCTTTTCTCTCTTTCCTTACCTCAAGAAGACAAGCAATGCATAAATTATACATGTGAAGTCAGACAAAATATATTGCCATATTAGTCATATTGTAAAAGAAAACACATTTTAAAAAACAAATGATCAAAAAGAAAAATGACAAATGTTGGAGGGAATGTGGAAAAATGGGGAAACTAATAGAGTATTGGTAGATCTGTGAACTGTTCCAATCATTTTGGAGAACAATTTGGAATTATTTCCAGAGAATTATAAAATTGGATAGTATTTTTCATCATGGATTCTTTATAATTGTCTTGGATCATTGTATTGATCAGCGTAGTTAAGTCTTTCACAGTTAGTCATCATTACCATATTACTGTTATTGTGTATGATATACTCCTGGTTCCACTTACTTTACTTTGTATTAGTTCATATAAGTCTTCCCAAATTTTGTTTTTCTGAAACTACTTGTCATTTCTCATAACATAACATTATTCCATCACATATATGCCACAGCTTGTTCAGTCATTCCCCAATTGATGGGCATCTTCTTTATCACAACAAAAAGAGCTAGTTTCTCTCTCTCTCCCTCTCCCTATCTCTCTCTCTCTCTCTCTCTCTCTCTCTCTCTCTCTCTCTCTCTCTTTCTCTCTCTCTCTCTCTC
>NC_058135.1:234524800-234542456 GCF_016433145.1 Gracilinanus agilis | reverse complement strand
TCTCTTTCTCTCTCTCTCTCTCTCCCTCTCCCTCTCCCTCTCCCTCTCCCAATGGTGGGTCCTTTTATGTTTTCCTTTGGGATATATCGTTAGTACTGGTATTGCTGGTGTGAAGGCGTGCACAGTTTTCTAATCCTTTAGGCATAGTTTCAACAAAATCACAAGCTGGATCACAAGGCCATTGATAGATGTAGTCTTGATAATACCTTCTGAGCTTTCTATTTCTTTTCCACATGCCCAGGTTGGAGGTCAAGGGAGCCAGAGCAGGGTAAAGGACAGACCTTATAAGAGAGGAAAATACAAGGCTTTCACTGAAGCTCCCCCAAGAATTCTGCAGTCACTTATTTGCATATGTGCTGGCTCTGGGCACCAGAGGTAGAAAGCGGGCACTTCCTTTTATTGTAATCTATTGTGCTGTCACACCTGGTTTATAACACAATAAGCTCACAGACACTTACAATTAATGAACTTCTTGTGAGTATTCACAAACGCATTAAAAATGTTCAGGTAGCAAATTATCTCTGGGTCTCCATCATCTGCACTTACAGTAAATATCGAGCTTTTAGTGGACCAGGGAATCCTCTAAAAGTCGGCAGCCGTTTGGGAAGTCGTTTGTCAGGTTTATGGGCTACTGTGTCATGTTTATGGGCCACAGTGTCACACTAAGTTGTCTAAAGTGCCTGTCAGCTCCCCTCTCAACCCATGGCCCTGCATCCCACTGGAGAAGCTTCAATCCAAGGCAATGGTCTCACCAAAACAGGAAATTCATAGGTGTAGGACCTCAGGTTATAGGGGAATCAAAGTCCTCAACAAACTCCTCAACCTTCATTCTACCTAGGAACATGTCAAAGAAAGGGAGCCTCAGACTTTTCATGAAACAAAGCTATGGTAAGGATGTGAATAGTGGACAGCATGGTTATTCTGAGTCAGGAGTCCTCAGGTCTAGGTCTAGCTCTGATTTTTTTGCTGGGTGATCTTGGATAAGACCCTTTCTATCTCTGTACCTCATTTTCCCTATATATGAACTAAGAGAACTAGACTAAGTTGCCAGGTTTGATCTTCCATAACAATGATATTTCCTCCTCCAAACCTTAGACTGATATTTTTCCAGGAAAAGCTGGGACTCTGATTAGGTTACAGGGTTCTGGATTTCCTACCTGACCTTTAATCATACAGAGAGAATCAGACTATTGCCTGCTATGTTCTTTCAGATGAGTCCTATATCTTCTCTAGGATTCAGCCTCCTCAAATTTAAAATCAAAAGATTGGACTAGGTGATTTTTAAGTTACCTTCCAACTATAAGCCTATGTCTCTATAATGTTCTTCAGCTTGTATTGTTTGTTTGAAGGAATGTGGAGAGAGGAAAAGGAAGGAAGGATCAATATGGAGTTAGGATATTCCGGGGAAAACTTTGCAGAAAAAATAACAGATTGAAGGTGGTCAGCAGGGAGGAGATAGAAGGGCATTACAAAAAGCTAGAAGAGAATGGGGAAAGGCCTGGGAAAGGGAAAGAATCAGATGAGCAAAAGAACAGACCTGTCCAAAAGGGTCTCAAGCCTTTACAGCCAGTCCAGTATACAATATTCAACTACTTAGAATCATAGAATATTTCAGAATAGAGAATGTCAAGTCTGTAAGGGTCCTTTAACCATTATATATAGAACATCACATCTGAAAGCTACCATAGAACACTGAATTTTAGATCTGAAGGAAGTCTTAGTACATAGAGGACAGAATTTTAGAGCTAAAAGGTACTTAAGAATACAAAATGAAAGAACAGGGAAAGAATTTGGAACATATAATTTCAGAGCTAGAAGGGACTTTATACTAAACAGAATACAATGTTCTAGCAGGAAAAAAAAACTTAAAACATGAAATTTTAGATCTGGAAAGGATTTTAGATCATAAGAACACTTAATGTCAATGCTTAAAAATAAGAATGTAGAATCCTAGAATATCAGACTCAGGAGGGACATGAGAAGCCATTTTGTCCAATCTTCTCCTTTCTCAAGTGGAGGAAATTAAAATTCATAGAAGAGAAGTGTCTTGTACCAATTTGAATAATAAGGAATATATTTTATTCTAATTCAGATCTTTTGACTCCAAATCTGCTGTACCACATTGCTTCAAATTCCATCTCTATCTCTCTTGAGTTCTCTTTCTGCTCTAACTTCTATTTGACTACAGTGATGGGGAAATCTGAAATAACTGAAGAAACAAAAGTTTAAGCTTCTGAGTGTATCAATTTATTAAGCTATGCATGCTATTTGCTTAACAAATTAGGACTAGGCCTCCTCACATTGGCACTAGGGGACATTTTTTTATTCATCAAAAGAAAACAGGATATAAAGGAAAATAATAAATGTTAGAGGTGTTGTGGCAAAATCGGGACACTAATGCATTATTGGTAGAGTTGTGAATTAATCCAACCATTCCGGAGGGCAATTTGGAACTATGCCCAAAGGACTTTAAAAGACTGCCTGCAGCTTTGGTCCAACTCCTGGGTTTATACCTCAAAGAGATGTGATAGACCAGCCTACAGTGAAAGGAAGGAGAAACCAGAGAGGCAAGAAGTGAAGTGGAGAAGACTGCTTATAAAAGCCAGTCGAGAGCATCTTCATATTTCTACTGCCTTGGTGGCTCTTGCTGAGAGAGAACTTCTGCATTGGGGTCTTCTGCATTGTAGGGTCTTCTGCTTTGGATGTATTCTTCTGCCTTGAACTTTTGCATTGGAGATTGACTTCTGGTTAGAGATCAGGACCTGAGGGAGCCTTTGTCAGAGTTGAGCTAGATTTCTTGAGATCACCAATTATAGGGTACTTAGCTAGGCGATATTTTCTACCTCCTTCCTACATTTCCCTCTTTACTATCTCTACCCTGTTGTGTAATAAAGCTACTAACATGCTCACATTTAATTTTTAATTTTATAAATGGAGACCACAATAATTTTAACTCATAAATTTAGTCAAACCATTTTTAACCATTACAGAATAATGAACTGGAAGAATTCCATATGAGCTGGAAAGCCCTCCAGGACTTGATGCAGAGCAAAAGGAGCAGAACCAGGAGAACATTATGCAGAGAGACAGATATACTATGGTACAATCAAATGTAATGGACTTCTCTACTAGCAGCAATGCAATGATCCAGGACAATTCTGAGGGACTTAGGAGAAAGAACACTATTCACACCCAGAGAAAGAACTGTGGGAGGAGAAACATGGAAGAAAATCATGTGATCTATCATATGATTTGATGGGGATATGATTGGGGATCTTGACTTTAAATGATCACTCTTTTCCAAATAATAATATGGAAATAGGTTTTGAACAATGATACATATATAATCCAGTGGAACTGCTCATCAGCTCAGGGAGGGGGATGGGTTAGAGGGGAAGGAAAGAACATGAATCATATAGCCATAGAAAAATATTCCTAATTAATTATTTTAAAAGGTAATAAATAAATAAGGTAATCTGACTTTCAATTGGTGGAAAGATTAGGAACTTTCAAAAAGGAGGGAGAGAGGGAATAGGTACAATTTCTTAAAATCAGAGAAAGAGATGTCCCACTCCCCCCAAGTGTCTATATTCAAAGGAAGGAACATTGAAGCAATAACTGATTGACCAGTATCTGATCAGTTTTCAGATAAAATATATGGGTTGCTTGAGTTGTATAGTTCTGAGAAAACTCTTTGCATCAATCTCTGGACCTGACTAGTTGTTATTAGCATAACTTAGGTCGTTAGTCAAGAATCTCTAAGCAGCAGGTTAAGATGATCTAGCTTCCCAGCAATGCAGAGCTAAGTTCAAATTATGAAATTTAGTTTTCTCACAGTTCCCATAATTGAATAAAGTTTTTTCACAAGAAAGAATTTGGACCAGACCCATAATTAAACAGAAAGAGAACTGAGCTTGATCCAGAATTGAGTCATAAGATGGATTCAATGTTTGAGACAGAAATCCAATTGATTCTCTTAATTCTCAGACTAAACCAACTCCATTTTGCAACTGGTCTTCACTATATCTCATCAATCCCTCCTTCCCTTTGATTAATGAATGAGGGGTAAACTGATTCCCCATGAATCACTTATCTCTAAGACAAATCTACGGGAGTTTTTTTGGTATATTCATAATCAGAATTATATGCCAAGGAAAGAACACTGGGAGGCATCCTAGTTATTAGAAAACCAAATTGAAGTGATTTTTACTAAATTGTATTAAGTCTTGTTGCTAGCAGATTTTAGCAGAATTAACTAGGAATTTCTGCATATGACTTGGAATTGGAGAAGGAAAACCCCTTTCAGTGCTGCCCTGAGAATGAGATCAATTCCAGAATGCCCAAGAGAAGATGTCTTGGGATGTCTGAGATGCAAGACAAAATGTACAGATTAAATTAATATCGAGGTTAGGTTATTAAGATACAGGGAGATTTAATGTTATTTAATACTGATAATCATCTCTATATTGCTTTTGCCTTTTGTTTCATCATGTTTATGTTTGCTGTTTTCTTGGTTACCTTGGTGACATCCCTCTTGAAAATAATTCATCATGAGCCCTCTAAGTAGTTTGATCTGTGGTCTGATTTAGTTTATCTACAGAATCTACTTAAAAACATTTATATATCAGCATTATTATTCTTAGATTCTACGTTAGTTGTTATCCTAAGCTATACAAGAGGATGCTTCCCAGTGTATAATTCTGATTCTGAATATAAGAAAAACCTTATAGATTTTATTTATAGATTAGAAATTGATGGGAGGGTTAGCTGACCCCTCTTTCATTAATCAAAGGGGAGAATTGATGAAATATAGTCCAGGCCAACTACAAAATGGAGTTATTTAATGTGGCAAAAAAGAGAACCACTCAGGTTCTGTGAACACTGATTCCATCTTGTGTGGTCACATGCATTGTC
The DNA here is from genome assembly GCF_016433145.1 of Gracilinanus agilis. Taxonomy (NCBI): domain Eukaryota; kingdom Metazoa; phylum Chordata; class Mammalia; order Didelphimorphia; family Didelphidae; genus Gracilinanus; species Gracilinanus agilis. The sequence goes on along the minus strand of NC_058135.1, from coordinate 234,537,542 downwards.
CTCCATCTTGTGCTTTTTCTGCAAATCATCCATGAAAAATCAGATGGTATAAGGCATCTATTGTTTCATAAATGCAGGCAGATGCAATTTAATTAACATCTTTATTCTGGAAAAGGAAAGGCCCTCTACCCCTAGACTGCATAAAACTTTCCCTTTCTTTCAGATTTTCTTTGATGTCTCTGGGGATGGTGAGGTATTCTCTACAGCTTTATAAGACCAAAATTACCTACAAATCTCTCACTTATCCATTCGATAAGCATTGAACACCTAACATATCCTAAACAGAATACTAGACACTGCAGAAGATACAAAGGTGGTCTTTGTGCTCGATGATCCTAGAAGAAAGACAACGTGTATAAAAATAATCTGATTTCAACTTTGGCTCCCCAGGGATAACATAGTGCCTTGCACATAATACCTTCTTAATTGCCATTTCTTTGAAGATGACTTCCAGATCTATATATCTAAATGGTTTCTCTCTACTGAGCTCTACTATTGCATCACCAACAGTCTACTGAATGTTTAAACTAGATATCCAATAGACATCTCAGACTCAATATATCCAAAGGAGAACTCATTATTTCCCCAAAATTCACTCTTCTTTTAAACTTCCTTATTAATGTTGAGAATACAGTTATCTTCCCAGTTACCCAGGTATATAATTTTGAGGTCACCTTTGACTCACTCACATTCACTCACCATAGCCAAACATTTCATTCTCTTAAATACATATCCTCCCCTCCATTCACATAGGCACTTCTCTGACATTTAATGCTCTTTACAATCTGACCCCTTCCTATATTTCCTGTCTTCTCCTCTACATACTTATAATCCCACCATATTGACCTACATACTTTTCTTTAAAAAAAAACTCTTACCTTTTGTCTTAGAATCGATGTTAAGTATCCATTCCAAGGCAGAATAGCAATAAGGTCTAGGCAAGTGAGATTAAGTGACTTGCCCAGGGTCGTATAGTTAAGAAGCGTCTGAACCTAGGACTTCTGATCTCCAAGCTAAATAAATACTCTGTCCACTGTGATATCTAGCTGCCCCTTATGTACTCAACACATGGCACACTATTTCCTATTTCCCTCCCTTTACTCTGGACATCCCTCACACTTAGAATGAGCTACCTTTTCTCCTCAAGCTCTTAGATTCCCTGGCTTCCTTTAAGACTTAATAAAAATGTCACCTTCTATAAAATTTTTTCCCCATCTTTCCCCTTTCCTCAAGTAGTCTTTCTCTATAAAATTAACTTGTATTAACTCTGTATGTATCTTATATATACCTATTTCTGCATATATTGTCTCCTTAATTAGAATACAAGCTCCTTCAAGGCAGCGGTTATTTCACTTTTATTCTTATAGTTCCAATACTTAGAACAGTGTTTAGACTATAAATGCTGACTACATAAGTCCTTTCTGGTATGGGTGATAGAATAACTGACTTGAATATATTAATATTAGGTACTAAGTTCTGCTAGCCTATAGACCTTTGTCATTTAGACTACTCTAACAGGACTTTTACTCAAGGTTTGGGTTTTGGTTCTGCTCTTCAGGACTATTAGTTAGTAAGAAGGAGACTTGCTGGGAACAGGTACACTTTGCTTTAAGTTACCTGGCTCCCAGATTCTTGAACCAACTGGAGAATCACATGTAATTTGCTTTGGAAGGGGACTAGTGGTCATTGGGGAAATCCTGAACCTCAGTTGGATAGCTGACTGAGGGGGTGTTTATAGCCCTAGGCTTTGTTATAGCTCTCAGGGGGCAATATAGCCCCAGGCTATGTCAGAGCTCAACATTTATAGCTGGATCCAGAATTTGCTGCCTTTAGGACTCTATTCTGGCTCCTCTCCCAGCTCCAGAAGTCGTCATCCAGAGGGAACTGACCCAGTGTGTTAGCTGAGTGCAAGTTTTTATTCATTTAGATTTTTAGAAGCAGAAACTAGTAGAAGTTATAATTCTGAACCAATCAGCCTCTTTATTACAATCCTAATTCCTACACAAAGCATCACATTATAGAATATTCCTGTAAAAGAGTAAGTTTACAGAATTCTCTCATGGAATTTTTTTGGATGAAGTTAATTGCATGTAGTGATGTAAATAAGTCACTCAGAATTCAAAAGCAGAGACAGTGAAATGGAGGGACTGAATCAAGCACTGTTTGCTTGTGGGAGGGGTTTGAGGAGGCCACATTGTGGCTCACAAGTGTGGCTTAAATCATATGCCATTGGGAAATACTCAAAATAAATAAAAATGCAATAGAGCATATATAATGTTAATATGTGTTTTTCTAAGTCAATATGTGACCTTCAGAGATCATTCAGAATGGTATACAAGCCCCTTTTTCTGTTTTACTTTGACTCAATAGATCTATACTTTTATAACTTGTTGCTCCTTAAGAACAGGGATGTCTTTACCCTTTCTTTGTATTTTCAAGGTTTAGTATAGTGCCCATACTTAATAGGTGCCTTATAAATACCTGTTGACTGACTATACTAATTTTGAGAAATTAGAAGAAAGTAGCAATCCAAGAAAATTTTCAATCCTCTTCATTCCACTATTTATCAGTTCCTTGACTTGGGACCTTACTTTCTTTCACCAAGAAAACAGAGATAGTCATCCATCACCTTATTTCTTTGGAGTTTGGAAATGATCTAAGGAGACATTTGAGTGCAAACACGTTAGCAAATAAATAGTTATAGCAATAGATATTGAAGTGCAGATGCCAAAGATGATTTTTTTCCCAATGGGCCTTTCCAACCAATTGATAATGCAATTGAACAAAAACAACTCCAAAAACCTTTTCTATTTGTAACTCAGAAATGTTGGCTTGAAATCTGAAGGAATCTAAAAACAGTAAATAAGTTCTTTTTAATTTTATTATTTTTAAACTTTTTTTCAAAAATTTGAGTTTTAAATTCCCTTCTTCCATCACACTCCTCACTCTCCCATTGAGAAGGCAAGCAAAATAATATCCATTATATATGTTACAGCATATGAAACATATTTCCATATTAGCCATATTAGAAAAAACATGCAACCAACAAAAATTAAGAGAGAAAATTCACAATTCAACTTGCACTCAAATTTCATCAGTTCTCTCTTTGGATGTGGGTAGCATCTTTTCATCATGCATCCTTTGGAATTATCTAGGATCATGGTATTGATTGAGCCCAAGTCTTCCAAAGTTGATCATCATTACATTGCTGTTACTGTGCACAAAGATCTCTTGGTTCTCATTTCACTTTGTATCAATTTATATAGATACTCAAAAAAAAATTTTGTACACACCCCCCCTTGCCATTTTTTATAACACAGTAGTATTCCATCACAATCAGATACTGGAACTTGTCCAACTATTCCCCAATTGATGAACATTGTCTCAGTAAAATAATTTGATCAGCAATTCCCCAATTAATGAACATTATCTCAATTTCCAATTCTTTGCCACCACAAAAAGTGTTGCTATATTTTTTTAATTTTAATTTTTTTATTATTTAAATGCATTACTGAGTCTTTTTAAAACCATAATTCCCAACATCTACCTCCCTCCCACCACAGAGTCCTTATTTATAACGAATATGTTGCTATATTTTTTAAAACATAGGTCCTTTTCCTTTTTCTTTGCTCTCTTTGGGAACTAGATCTAGTATTGGTTTTGCTGAGGTAAAGAGTAAATACAATTGTATAGCCCTTTAGGCATATTTCCATATTATTCTCCAGAAGAGTTCATAACTCCATCCATAGTTTATTAGTATACCTATTTTCCCTCATCCCCTCAGACATTTGTCATTTCTGATAAGTATTAGATGGTACCTAAAGATTGTTTTAATTTACATATCTCTAATCAATAATGATTTAGAGCATTTTTTTCATATAACTATAGAAAACTTTGATTTCTTCTGAAGACTTTTTGTTTATATCCTTTGACCATTTATCATTTGGGGAATGGCTCTTCTTTTTTATCAATTTGATTCATTTTCCTATATGTTGAAAAATGAGGCCTTTATCAGAAAAAGATGACATTAATTTTTTGTATCATTTCCCTGTCTATGGAACCTGTTAGCAAAATGTAGTTTCCTTGATTCTATTTTTAATGAGAAATATTTTTACATTTGTTTTGTCTGTGATTGTGATTGCTACCCCTGCATTTTTTATTCAGCTAAAGTATAATAAATTCTGCTCCAGACCGTTACTTTTAACTCTTTATATGCCCTTCAGTTTTATATATGCCTCTTGTAAACAACATATTGTTGGATTTTGGTTTCTAATCTATTCTGCTATATGCTCCCTTTCTGTGGGTGATGTTACCTCATTTATATTCATAGTTATGATTACTAAATGTGTATCTTCATCTTATTTTCTTCTTTTTATCCTTCTTCACTTGTACTATTTTCTTCCTGATATGGGAACTCTGTAATTTGGGTATAATATTCCTGAGAGCTTTCCTTTGGGTATCTTTTTAGTAGGGAGTCAAGGAATTCTTTCAGTTTCCATTTTGACCTCTAGATCTAAAATATTGGAACAGTTTTTCTTCATAATTTATAGAAATATGATGTCTAGACTCTTTTTTATTATGACTTTCAGGTAGTCCAATAATTCTTAAATCATCCCTCCTTGATCTATTTTCTAGGTAAGTTGTTTTTTTCCAATGAGATATTCCACATTTTATCAATTTTTTTATTCTTTTGGTTTTGTTTTATTGTTTCTTAATTTTTAATTTTATTGTTTCTTAATTTTATTGTCTCATAAAACCATTAGCTTCCAGTTGTACAATTCAAATTTTTAAGAAATTATTTTCCTCAGTGAGCTCTTATACTTCTTTTTTCCATTTAGTCAATCCTGCTTTTTCTTTCAGAAGTTCATTTGTTTAGTGAATTTTTATGCTTCTTTTACTAATCAGTTAATTCTCTTTTCATAATCTTCTTGCCACAGTCTTATTTCTTTCTCCAATTTTTCCTCTGCTACTCTTATCTCTTTTTTTATTTTTCTGTGAATTCTTGTTGGTCTTGGAACTAATTAGCATTTTTTTCTTTAAAGCTTTGCTTATAATTGTTTTTACATTTTTGTATTCTGTTGAGTTTGTCTTATTCTTCACTGGCAAAATAGTAGATTTTTTATGGTCAAGTTCTTTTAGTTGTGTTGTTTCCTCATTTTCCCAGCCTATTTCTTGGCTTTGAACTTTATTTTAAAGTTGGGTTCTGCTCATGTAGGGGCACAGAGGCATTGCATCAAGCTTCAGGCTTTTTCTTACTCCTGTTATCAGAGCTAATTCTGGGGTCCTGAAAGTTTTTGTTGCTTCCACAGTGGTGTTATCTGTGGAAATATGTGATCATTACTCTCTTGGTCTGTACTCTGGTCTTCATCAAGAAGGATTTCTGTTCTCCTGTAACTGTAAATGCTATTTTGGCATTGGAACTCTATTCCAACCACATGCATTAGTACTTCTCTATGCTTTAGAACTACAACCAGGGCTCTTGCTCCCTTGTACTGACCATAAGTACTCCTCTCCACTCTTAAACTGTGAACAAAACTTTATTTGGATGATAGAATTAAGAATCAGTACCAGCAAAGTTTCCCCTATAATGTCCTTCTGACCAATTGTCTGGCACTCATTACTATTTCTGGGCTGAGAGCTCCTGCTACTGTTGCTGTACTGCTGCTGCTGCTGCCACAGCTGCTTCCATAGCCCACTGCTGGTGCTGTTGCCATACATACTCAGGGACTAAGCCCACCCTAGTGACACATACCTCTCATACCAACCTCCTAAATTGTCTTCTGCTTGAAGAATGTCTTGCTTTGATCCTTTGTTCAGGGTCTCTGCTGGTTCAAAATTAGATTTTTAAGATTTTAACTTAGAAGAGTTTTTTAAGTTGTTTGAAAGGGAATATTGGGAGAGTTTAGTCAGTTTGCTGCATGTATTCTGCCATATTGGCTCCTGCCTCTCTATGAGTGTTTATTAAGTGTCTATCGTGTGCCAGACACACTGTTAAATTTCTGGGCATTAGCGGCTGGGTTAACTGGGAAAGGTTTTTTGAAGAAGGTAATGTTTGAGCTGAAATTGAAAGAAGCTAGGGACACAAAGAGGTCCAGGTCCTTTGGGCAAATCTCCCGAGATAAGTCACTTTACCCTCTTTACTTTAGTGTTTTTTTAAGGTGGATAAATGATTTATTATTTAAAAAGACACTTGCATTCTACCACCATTCCCCAATGAGAAAACAATCAAAAATAGTCTAGGCAAGAGATCTGGAACTAGGGTTATAGCTATTTGACTGAAGGAGGTATAACAGGGATATTATACAGACAAAAACAAAATTTGATGAAAAATTGGTTATGTATGGGGTGAGAGTGAGGGGTCAGTGATAACACCAGCTGTAAACCTGGATGAATGGGATGACTGTGTGACAGTGTCTTTAAAATTCAAAAGAGGAGAGGGTTTGGGTGGAAAGACAGTGGACATGTTAAGTCTGGGGGGTGGTGTCTATACAAGAGGCATTTGGTAATATAATACTGAAACTCAGGAGAAAGGTTAGTGCTGGATGCATATACAAATAGATGTGAGTGTATATGTATGAATGTCTGTGTATATGTGTGTATTTGTTTATGAATCATCTATATAGAGATGATAATTGGAAGCAAGGAATCAGAAGAAATAACCTAACGAGGTAGTATAAAATGAAAAGAGAAGAGGGCCCAGGACAAAACAAAAAAGTAAGGAGCAGTGGGATGGATAGGAAAGACAAGATGGAAAAGTGAGTATCATAAGAGGTTTATAAAGAAACAAGACTATTTGCAATAGCTGCTGTGAAGAGTGAACTAGTAAAACATTCAGAGAGGAGTGGAATATTTGTCTTGATGAAGTGAAGGGTCGTCTAATCTAGCCCATTCATTTCACATGAAAGGAACTAAAGGCATCTGGCAATTTGTCCAAGGAGATTCAAGTAAGGGGCAGCAGAGTCAAGATTAGAAGCCATGTCTGTGACTCCTAAAATAGACTATTCTTTCCTCTGCCCCACATTGTGGACACCATGAAACATTATGACCTTTTCTAAAGGGCATATTGCACCCATTCTGTGCCCTTGAGTGTTTGTAGTGGTTTCTGGCCAAAGGCAATGGAGTCTTGATCTTAGTCAATATGCCTACTGCCAGGCATGTTTCTGTGCAGATGTGTTCCAGCCCACAGACCCCACAGACCTCCTACACTCTCTCTCTCTCTCTCTCTCTCTCTCTCTCTCTCTCTCTCTCTCTCTTTCTCTCTTTCTTGTTTCCCTCCTTAGTGTCCAAATTCAGACATTAAAAATCAGACTATCAATGGGAAACAGACAGTGACATTTCTCTACCCTTCCAATTTAGGAAATCCTTGGAATTGACCAACACCAAACCACTGGCCATATTCCCATTATGCTTGAATGAAGATCAGCCTTTGAAATGAGAGTTCTTGCCTCAATCAACAAGAATTTATAAACACCTACTATGTGCCAAGCCCTGGTCTAAGTACTGGGGATAAAAAATGATTGGCAAATTACATAAAGTTTTTGCGGTCACATTTGATTCAGTGCAAATGAACAGAATTACTCATGGAATTACAGATTTAGAGCTGGAAGGGAACTTTGAGGTCATCTAGTCCAATACCTCCATTCTGTTCATGCAGAAATGAAAAACAGGCCTAGAAAGGGAAAGTAATCTGCCCAAGGTCACACAAGCAGTAGTAGAAGCAAAATTCTGGATTTCTCCACATATTCCAGACTGCTTTTTAACTACTCTGAAGGGCTTGGCAAACTACAACTCATGAGAAATATCTGGCTGGCCATTTTTGTATGAGCTAAGAGTGGTTTTTACATTTTTAAGTAAAGGTTTAGTGTATCTAAAAATATAAAAACCATTCTTAGCTTATGGGCCATGTTCGAAAAGAGGAGACTAGATGGATTTGTCTCTCCATAGATCCTGAAGAGGTAAATGGGATAGAGAGCTGGTTTGGAAGTTAGAAAGACCTACGTCCGAATCCAGACTCTGGCACATACTGGCTGTTTTAGCCTAAGCAAATCAGTCAAATTCTCAATGCTCTAGGCCAGTGGTGTCAAATTTAATTACAAATGGGGGTCACTGTGCCATACATAAGGTTCCCTAAGGGCTACATATTCATTCAGAAAGCCAATATCTATGTTGTATTTTCTTTTTATTAATTTCATTAATTATATTCCCATGACATTTTAATCTGGTTGGGCTGGTACTTTAGGCACCTATCTAAGACTAGAAATTTCAGAAACTTGGCCAGCATGCATTGGTAGAGGCTATACTCTCATGAAAAATTCTTTTTATCAGTGAACTCAAAGATCTAATTCTCATTCCTAATAAGTAAATGAATACCTATATGTATGATATGAAGGGAAATAATGCTAGACTGGGCACAGAAGGTCCAAGTTCTTGTCTCATCCCTACCGCTAACTCATTTATGAACAATCCCTACCCTTGGCCTCAGTTTCCCCAACTGTAAAGTGAGGCGATTGGACTAGATAATCTCTAGGGTCCCTTTGATCTCTGAAACCTGAGGATCTAATAACTAACAAATAAAACTTGTCTTACCCATTGATCTTCCAAAAGACCTAAAATATTTCTTTTCCTGATTCCATGAAAATAAGCCACAAAATTTATCAAATCAGGAAACTGATCATTCTGTATCCCAGGGAAGTTAGAATCACATGTAGCCTTATTTAGACATTTGTAGCTCAGGTCCTATTTGTTCTCTGAACTTGCCCCATCAGTCAGTTGTGAAGAAGTAGAGCACTGGGGAGATAAGTTAGATCAAGGAAAGGGAAGCAAAGAAGTTTAAAGCAGAGGGCACTGTCAGGGAGAATGGTTGGGGAGTGGCACTATTGGGGGTTGAGATTCCTGGGCAGAAAGTTGCAGTATAAATAAGGTCACTGGGCTCTGATGCCCCCAAGGGAAGAGTAGGTGGACAGACACAAGGAGAGGGGCACTATTACTTTAATTAAAAGGTTAGCTGTGCTTCACTAAATGGTTCAAAACATTCTCCTTTGCCCTCTTCATTCTGTGGCTATGGAGAGTTAACAGAAGAGAATTATTTCTCTTCCTTCTTTTCCCAGAAGGAATTTCCCAGCAGAAATGCAAAAAGGCCAATGGCATGGCAGACTCTTCTGCATGTAAATTCCCTCAGAAGAAAGAGTTAAAGTGCTTTCTAATATAAATTGGCTTTCGGTATTTCGGTGCCAATATAATTAGATTGTAACAAGCAAAGCCAGGCAACATAACAGAGCGAAAATTTGAAAATTTGATTCTGCCTGGCAAGGAACCAAGTCCCTGCGTGCGCACAAACCTGACATTAATAAGCTACAAGAGATTACATGATTTAGAAAAGAAGCACTTGGTGTTACCAAATCAAATAATAGATCTCCAGGCTATAATTAGGAGAATTGGGATTCAACAATGAAGTCATAATACTGTAATTTAGCTGTAAGTAACAGAGCCACAGAGTCACATTAGGAGGTGTGATCGCGTCTCTCCATGGAGCGCAGCCCCAGACTTAGCACAGCTTCAACAAGTGCTGGGCGGACACCTGTTGGCATAATGGCAGCTCAGGTCTGAAGGTGTTGGCTCTCAGGAGGGATGGTGGGTCCATGGGTTTTTCATACCCAATATCCAACAATGGAGGGATAGACATGGAGGGCACATGGATACCTGCTGGGCATCTTGTGCAAAAATAACTGCCTGGCAGGGCTTTGGAGGTCCATGATGAATAAAGAAAAAAATGCAAAGGGAAAACATAGCTATTCCCTAGTCCAAGATATAATATCATTACCACATGGCAAAGGTTCCCTTGACAATAAATCATGGTTTTCATAGATGTACAGAATCTCATACTTGAAGCAAACTCATAGGTTCTCTATAGACCAGTCTCTACCTGAAGGGGAATGACCCTTCCAACACCCCAGAAAAAGTGACCATCTAGGCCTCCAATGGGGAAGAACACACAACCTGTTACGGAAGCCCCTTATACTTTGGAGGCAGTTTTTAGGAATTATATAAACTTATATTGAGTTGAACTTTTGTTTCTCCTCAATATCCTTAAACTCTTCCTCATTCATCCTTCTGGGGACAAACTGAACAAGTCTCTTCTCTCTTCCAAAAGGAGTCCTTTAAATATTTGCAAAATATGAACCTACTCCCCAGGTGATAAAAATCACCAATTCTCTTGGTTACATCTCTAATTCATTCAATCAGTGCTTGTATGGGACACTTTCTAGCCCCATTATCATACTGTGCTCACACTGGATGTACCCCCACTTTTCAATGTCTTTTTGTTGTCCCAAATTGAAGACAATGCTCCAGATATGGTCAGAGAAGGACAGAAGACTGCAGGACTAACATCATCCCCCTCATTCTGTATACACTGCTTTACTTATTAGACTAAGATCACATTAGTTTTTTTATCTGCCAAAAAATTATCATTTCACTTTGAGTTTGCAGCCCACTACAAACCCAAGATCATTTTCATACAAATAGCTTCCTAGGTATGTTTCTACCCCCCCTTATTTATTCCATACTCCCTTAAATTGGCATTATCTGAATAAATATCAGATTCTTACATTTTCAATTTAAGCTACTTAAAGGTAATTCCTGTGTTGTTTTCCATTTTTATATCTCCTGTGCAATACATAAATTAAATTGCATAAATAGAATTCCTGAAATTGAAGAAGGATCACTATTAAGGAGCGAATGAGAAGGATGGAAATCACTAGACTAAATTCATGGACTTCCTACTTTGCCCCAGGGCCATCCCTGTTAACTTTTACCTATGCAAGGCTCAAAAGGACTTGATCCCAGTTGCATTTGTGTCCTGTTTAAGGTGAATGGTTCTGTCTTCCCTAGCATAAAGATGATTTCATGTGTTATTCTGTGCATTGTAGTTGGAGCTGTGAATTAGTCTAGCAGTTCTGGAAATCAGTCTGAAACTATGTCAAAAAAGTCAATAGGTTGTGCATAATTGTTTAGGCCTATATCCCAAAAAGAGCAAAGAAAGGGGAAAAGAGGCCAATATTAATTTTTTGTTGTTGTTGTCGCAAAGACCCAGAAACTAAAGAGGTGCTCATCAACTTAGGAAAGGCTGAACAAATTATGGGATATAAATGTAATGCAATACTATTATGCCATAAGAAATGAGGAAAAGTACACAGAAGCTTAGGAAAACATAAATTAACTGACATAAAGAAATGAACAGAACCAGGAAACAATTTATACAAGGACAACAACATGAAAAAAGAAATGAACTTTGAAAAATCTGAGAACTCTGTTCAATGCAATAACCAACCAGGACTCCATAGAACTTTTGATGACGTCTGCTACCCACTTACTGGCCACCAAAGGATGCTTATTTTAAACTATCTACCAAATTTCACCAAAGTAGAGAGAGTTTTGATGAGATTCTATGTAAAGACAGTTAATAATAGACTTAGCTGCACAATATGAGGCAAGGTATCTTGAATTAGGTAGATGTTCTTTGCCCTATTCATATCATACCTGGAATGTTGTGTTGATTCATTTATTTTAGGAAGAACAATGCCAGATTTGAGCACATACAAAACAATATAAAATCCTCTATTTGGCATTTGAAGCTCTTCATATCTTTTTGATCTTCTTATAACCTACTATCCATCATTTTTTTCAATCCAGTGACACTGATCTTCTTGCTCCATCTTAAATAAGACCCTCCATCTCTTGGCTCTAGGTATCTTCTTAGGCTATCCTCCATGCTTTGGCTCTCAATCTACAGGCTTCTCTGACTTCTAACTAAAAGCCTACTTTCTACAACATGCCTTTCCCAATCCCTCTTATTTCTAGTTCCTTCCTTCTTAATTATTTGACTTATCCTATATATTGCTTGTTTCCACATATCTGTTTCCTTATCGTTTCTCTAATTAGATTGTGAACTCCTCAAGGATAGGGACTGTCTTCTGCCTTTTTTGTAATCCCAGAACCTTAACACAGTGCCTGACACATAGTAAATGCTTAATAAATGTTTATTTATTGATGTCTACAGGATGATAATCAGGATGAGGCAAGGAACTCAAAATTATGGAACAAGTGGTTCAGTTAGGTATGTTAAGAATATTTAGTCTGAAAAAGAGAAAATAGGAGCTGGAGGGTTAAGTGACTTGCTAGGGTTGGAGAAAGGATCTGGACTCAGATCTTCTTGATTCTATGTGCAGCACTCTATCCATTGTGTCAATCTAACTTTCTCAAACATCCAAAGGGCTTTAAAGTGTCTCCTCATTTCTTACCTGACTGCACTACTCGGAGATTTCTCTGACCTCTCCTTCTGCCTCAGCAATATCATTATTAGGAAAATCTCATCCCCATTGGCCTTGGTTCTCCACATCATCACTACACTCTACCCTTCTGACTGAAGAGCAGAGTCATGAATTCCAAACCTACCCAGTTAAGGAAAGAACTCACCTCAGAATAGCTCCTTATTTCTTACCTGGCTGCACTACTCTAGGGTGCTTGTGACTTCTCCACCATGTCCTACTACTGGGTACTTTCACCCTTACCCCCACATTTCAGCTCCCTTTTGCATATATTGATTTCCTCCATTAGACTATAAATTTGTTCAAGTCAGGGAATTTCTTTCTTTTTCTTTCTTTTCTTTCTTTCCTTTTCTTTCTCTTTCTCTTTTTTCTTTCCCTATCTCTCTTTTCTTTCTTTCTTTCTTTCTTCCTTCCTT
>NC_058135.1:234509019-234524760 GCF_016433145.1 Gracilinanus agilis | reverse complement strand
TCTCTCTCTCTCTCTCTCCTTCTCTCTCTCTCCTTCTCTCTCTCTCTCTCTCTCTCTCTCTCTCTCTCTCTCTCTCTCTTTCTCTCACTCTCTTTCTCCTTCTCTCTCTCTCTTTTTCTTTCTTTTCTCTTAGGTTCCAGTGCTTGGAACATAGTAGGCCCTTATTAAAGCTTAATTGACTTATTAATTGAAAGTGAAACAAGGATTTCGTTTGTATTATTTATATACAGAGGAGAAAATTAGGAGCAATAGGCAGAAATAATAATAGGGAAGATTTTGCTAAATTTAAAGAAAATAAGCCTGCCCTTCATCTTTTAGATGATGATGGTACCCTTCCATTACTACATTGGAGATCTTCGTGTGTAGGTTAGATGACCAGTTCTTTTGAAAAAATCAATTTTTTCCAGGTTACAAATTGGTATGATTTTCAAAAATTATTTTCTGATATTTTTGCAATCTATGTGGTCTCCTTCTCTCTCACCTCTCCGCCTTTACCAAGACAGCAGGTAATATGATCTAGGTTGTACTTGTGTAAAATACATTATTTCCATGTCTTAGATGACCAGTTTTTAAGGAAATTACTCTCTGTGCTATGGTAGGGGCCATTTAACCTCAGAGGCTTTCCAAATGTGAATCTGTGATCCAAATTGTGACACTGATTCAGAAGTGGAAACATTTTCAAGGTCAGTTTGACCATTCCACTCACTATGAATAAGGAACTCCGATCCAGAGAGACGAAGTTTCCTTATGGAGTAAGTAGCAGAGGCAGGATATGAATTCAGGTCTGGTGACTCCAAGTTCTAGGATCCAAATTGTGACTTCATGAATATGAATGTTCTTTACATAGAATCTAATTAAAACTTTCTCTACCTTAATGAAATTTCCTGGTGGGTGGTTAAACTAATTATCCTTTGGTGGCCAGATTTCTGGAGATGTTTTGCTTTCTCTAGACTTAGATGGTCTGACCCTCTGATTCAAATTCTTTCAAGCTTGGTAGGAATTGACAGTGCTTGGGTTTTGCTGATAAAATCTCTATGAATCCAAGCTCCCCTCAGATATTGGAAGAGGGGCTTTCATGGAGTTAGGAAGACATGCATTATTATTAATAGTTGGCATTTATTTAGCATTTCTACGGTTTACAAAATACACACATCCTATTTGATCCTCACAAGTCTAAGAGGTAGGTATTATTATCATTCCCACTTAACAGATAAGGAAACTGAGGCCAACAGAGATTTAGTAACTTGTTCAGGATCACAGAGCTGCTAATTGTCTTGGTTAGGATCTGAATCCAGATCCAGGTCCCTACGCATAATATCATAGCTGCTAATTCTTGACAACTAGTCTGATGCCTTCATTTTACTGGTGAGTGAACAGAGGTCGCTCCATAGAGATGTAGTAACCTTGAAGCCTCTGAACTACTAAGTGTCAAAACCAAGCCTTCATCCCATGTTTCCTGGGTATCCATGGAATACTTTTTCCCCTGTGCTGTCCGTGTTGTTAAGTCCAATTGAGTTGAGTTTGCAACAAACACTTTTCAACATGTTTTGATACATTTTGCCAACATGCAGCTGCTTTATCAGCCCCAGGAAAAGTCTTGTGACAATCACAGTGCCTGCTATGATTATTTCTCTTCTCAAAATATTTGCCAACAACACAGAAGTCAAAAGCAAACACTGAGGCTGTTGAGAGAGTGCTCTACCTCCTACTCCATCTCTTCCCCCCACCACTCTGCCAAAGCCAAATCTCCCTTTGTATCAGGAGAAGGACCTGAAACAATTTAAGGCTATATTAATTTCCTTAGCTCAGAAGTAGACACATTGTAGAGGATTCCAAGTAAGTGAGTTATATTTGTGTGCCAATGAGATCCCACTCAGAGGGACAGCTAGAACCCACGACATTATCAAATTAAATGTATCCAATAATGTCAGATTCTTCCCTTGGGGTCAAAATTTTAATTTGGCAGTAAAGAACTGGGGCAAGAGAAGGTTTCTATGCTCTGTGATTGTATGATTGTAATGGAATACCTATTGTGCTATGAGAAATGATGAGCAGGAAGATTTCAGAGAAACCTGAAAAGACTTCCATGAAGTGATGCAGAGTGAAGTGAGTGAAACTAGGAGAACGTTATACACAATAATGGCAATATTATATGATAGTCAACTGTGAATGTCTTAGCTATTTTCAGCACTACAATGATCCAAAAACATTCTGAAAGACTCATGATGAAAAATGCTATGCACCTCCAGAGAAAGATTGGATGAAATATGAATTCATAAGGAAGCATACTTTACATTTTTTTCTTTATTTTTCTTGTATTTGGGGGTAGGGGAGTCTTTTTTTTCTTTCACAACATGATTAATATGGAAATTTATTTTGCAAGACTGCACATGTATGTATAACCTATATCAAATTGCTTTCTTTCTTGATGGAGGAGGCAGGGAAAGAGACAATTTGGAACTCAAGTTTTTTTTAAAAAAAGAATGTTTCAATATTTTTACATGTAATTAGAAAAAATGAATTTAAAAAATTTATTCTGTTGGACCTCCAAAGGCAACACTCTGAGCAATTAATGAAATTTTCAAAGAGGCACATTTATTTTTTAGGTAAAGGAGGGAAAATCCCTCCCTACCAATTATAGTATCCAAAAATGAATTGGGCTTCTCTGGAGGAAATGGGTTTCATCTAACTGGAGGTAATCAAGAAAAGGTTGGATGATAACTGCTGAGAGGTAACATGTGGATAGAATGCTATTCCTCACAGTCAGGGTTCAAGAAACCTGGGACCTGAAAAGTTATTAAACATTGCCCTTTGACTCAGTGAAACTAATATTAGATCTATACCCCAAAAGAGATCAAGGAAAGAGAAAAGAACCCATATGTGAAAAATATTTACAGACTCTATTTTCCTTGTAGCAAAGAATTAGAATCTAAAAGGGGTAGCTATCAATTGAGAATGGCTGAATTGGTTTTGGTATGTGAATGTGATTGTACTATAGAAAGATAATAATAAATTATAAATAATAAAAAAGTATAAATAAAAATAGAAAATAAAGGAAATAATAAATAATAATAAAAGGGATAGTTTCAGAGAAACTAGGGAAGACTTGTATAAACTGGTACAGAGTGAAGTGAGCAGAATCAGGAAAGAATAAGTATCCCTTCCGCATCTTAGGGATTAGGGGCATGGAATCCTATGATCTGGAAAATCCAAGTAACATTTTTGTCCTTCCCTTCATACCAGAGAAGAAGTTTGAATTTTTTCTTTTTCTTTTGTGAGGGGTTTACAGTATCTAATATGCATTTATGCATTACTAAACTTTCTAAGGTATTTCTATATCCCTTTGGGTGTTGTCTGCTGGCTTTCATGTCCTTTTCACAAACTTTAACTTTTTATTTATTTTAACTTTAAAAAAGAAACTGTCTATATTTATGGTATTCAAAGACAAAATAAGTTGATATCTATTCATGTATTTTGTGCATTTCCGAGTTCCTAAACTTTTTCTGTGTTGGCTGCTGTTCACACGTCATCTGTGACTTCCACAAGACTTCCCCCAAGATTCCCATTTAATTTTTTTATGCCAAACTGTGACAGTTATGATATGGAAAGGTCAACTGCAATTTGTATGATGACAATGATATTGTAAAGAGAAACAGCTTTGAAAGCCTTAGGAAGTCTGATCAGTATAATGACCATAATTCCTGAGGACTCAGGGGAGACAAGCTATCCACCTCTTAATAGAGAAATAAAGGACTCAAAGAGAGACTGAGAATTTTTTTGGAGATGGCTGGGGTGGGAATTTCTTTTGCTTAATTTTACGTATTTGTAATATGTCTTTTTTTCTTTCTTAGTTGGGGTAGATCAGTGCAGAGGAAGGAGAAAGAAAAGACTGTCATTTAATGAAATAAATTATATTCATATTATTTTTAATATATTCAAAAATAAATTTAAAATTTTTTTTTGTTAGAGACCTAGGTTCAGTCTCTGACTTTGACACATACCAGGTGATCCTGGGCAAATTTCTGGATCAGTCAGTGCCTCATAGCTCTTCAAGACTTTATGTTGCAAGAATATTCAGTAATAAGAATTGCTAGAGAGTTTCCTTACAGGGGTTCTCTATACAAATGAAATCACAAGTTTAAACCAGAGCAACAAGATGAATCTATATTACCATTTAGATTGGGGTCACAGTGATAGATCCCTCTGAGGTTGGTGGGTGCAGAGGGGAGAAGTGTTGAAAGGACAGGGTCAATATTCCTCCTTTCCACATTCAGATCTACAAGAAATGCCTTCACTAATAGAGGCAGAAGACAGTTCAAATGCTTCCCCAACTCCAGTTTGACCAGCCCAGTTAAATGATGGTGACTGTTTCAGTTTTCGAAATATCAGTCATGTAATTTTTCATTTAAATTATTTAAAATGCAATCTCTCCATTGAAGCCGGGTTTTCCCACCCAAGAGAAGTATTTTCTTTTGGGGGGAATTGGCGCATGATAAATAAATGAATAAAGACCAGCAGAAGTGTATCTCAGCTACTGAAGTCGGAGGCATGCAGGCCGAGTATCATCCCTATCAGAAATCTTGGAACTCATAATATTCCCCATGGTTCTCAGTCTCTGCATTAAAAATAACTAAAGACTTGGCTCCAGTCTTCCCCCGCCCCCTCAAACCCTACCCAAACCTGAAATGTATTTTACGCATCAGTGCCCTGGATGACACACAGACTCAACAGAGCTAGCAAATAGTCTCCTTTGCCTCTTTTCCCAGGGCCTGCTCGCAGTTAGAAGGGCTTAGCGCCGATCACATGCACAGCTGTCCCATTTGGAAACCACATCTTGAAGGTGGTGCCAATTAAGATTCAGGAAAGACAGCTTGCTCACATCAATAAATTAAAAGATGCAAAAAGAAGGCTTAAACACCCATACACAACAATTCTTTTGCAGAAGCCAAAGGCTTTGGGGAAGGGAAGCCTTTTTGGTTGTGGATTCTTAAAAAGATAGAATATTGACCACATTCCACAGAAGAAGGTCACACCTTCAGCTTGAGTCACAGCAGCCTAATGGGTGCTGATTGACTTGAGTCACTGAAATCCTCCTTGGTAAGGCAGGGTGGTACAATGGGAAGACCACAACAGTCACTTAAGCAAAAGAGCTTGGTTCAAATGCCCATCTCTTCCCTTTTGTATAGGGCAGCTCAGTGGTGCAGTGGAGAGAGCGTGGATCTGGAATCCAGAAGACCTGAGTTCAAATCTGGATTCTGGTCCAGGGCAAGCTAATCAGGAGTGGGAGGAGCACAAATTGGATTGATTTCAACCTGATATCTAAAGATGAGATGGTCTAATTTCATCTTCCTTTTGGGGAATAATCTGTCCTTCAGGTAAACAAAGTGCAGGCAGTTTATTAGGCCATTATCATAAAATCTTAGGGACAGGACCTTAGGGGTTATCTAATCCAGCCCCAGTCAAAGTGTTCCAAAAGAGGACCCCCTCTCGATGATATCCTAGAGCGGATACCTGTGTGGGACCACGCTCCCAACTCTCACATTTGATGTTTCTGTGATTCTACTGGACAAGCTTACAGGCTCCATGATTGGACAGCTCCCTGTTATAAAATGGGAAATAATCCCTTTCTAGCATTTCTTTTGGGGATCCCAAATTTTAACTGTGGAATTTGTTTTAATACTGAGAATACTACCTAGCATCATCCATTATTTTTAAGGTTTACAAAGCATTTTATGTGTATTATCTCATTCGATTTTGCTCTGAAACCTGGCTAAGTAGGAATGGCCTTTTCAATTTCATTATTTCTGAGCTGTGGGGCTCTTCTCATGACCGGAATGACAATTCTAGGCTGTCCTGCCCCATGATGAGGTTATAAAGTGGGAAAAGAGAGACTATTCTGATTTCTATGCATTCTCGGCTTTTCTAGTCCTTTTTTATTCGTCCCTCCTAACCTCCCAACTCCACCAAGAATTCAATAATTCTCACCTATATTCCCTGCAAATTGAAGGAGTTGAGCCACTTTAACCCTAAGGACCCTCAGAGTTCTATGATTCTGAATTTAATGAGTGTTAATGGGTTCAGAGTTACCCATGTTCTAATATGTTTTGCATGACTTCACATGTACAATCAATATCATACTGCTTTCCTTCTGAAGAGGTGAGGGAGGAGTGGGAGAAAGAATTTGAAACTCAAAATCTTAAGAAATAAATGTTAAATGTTTTATCATGTTATTGGTAAATATTTAACAAAATCTATTAAAACACACTAAAAGAAAAAAAAAGGAACTCCATGGTAAATGCATGGGTAACTTTGGTATCCATGCTTGGTACTCAGCACCATAACATGGTAATGTCTGTAACGCATGTGTTTTTTGATAGGGTCCTTCTGGAGAAAAAAAGCCTAAATTCAAAGTAATGTCACAAATAATAGGACTTGATATCCAGACCTGGAGAGGTCTCGGAAGTCCGTCTCCCTTCAGCTGAGTAAACTGATACCAAAAGAGATTCAGTGAGTTGCCCTCAGCTACACAGGCAGTGAGAAGCAGAGGCAGTGCTTATTCCTTCTGGGACACAGTCATGGTAGGCTGCTGGGGCTTGTTTGTAGAGACAGATTCGGGGAAAGAGAAAGCTGAAAATAACGTCATGTTGGATCATCTCCTATTCTGCATACACAAAGGGTCATACCCACCTTGGCCCCATCTTCTGCTCTGTGAGATGCTATTAAATTTTGGAGATTTATCTGCCAGCCATTGGACAGAGTTTTATTCCCACTCATTCCCTTTGTCCCCACTCTCCACACTCGGCTTCATCCTTAGCAGTTTAGGAGGGAGAAAACCCTCCCCCAACAGGGCCAGGGATGGCTAGAATATTGCTGCTGAGCTAACCCACCATTTTTAAATAATTCTGCCTTTCTCCCACACTGCCCATCTCAGTTTGGTCCTTTAGGAAATCACTGCCATTCTCTAAGCCTCAGTTTCCTCCCTTGTATAGTGCAGGGGTAGGAGGACTGATTAAATGAATATGAGATAGCAGTCAGATTTCCAGCTCTTACTTAGAAAAATAAACTGAATGGGCCCTGGGAGTCTGTGCCAAACAGATGAATGTTTGCCCCCTCTTAACTTCTGATTCCCTTCCAACTCATGAAGGAAACCCCTGCCAAGACCCCAAGCCTCTTTGGGGAGCAGCCTCAGGCAAGGGAGCAAGGTTGGAGCCCAAGCAGCCCATGTGGTAGGCACAAATCTTAGAGGTTCCATCCTGCTCCTTTGTCAGCTGTTCACACTCTGCTGCATGAATTAGACATCAGCTTCCCTGTTTCCCTGAAATGTCGCATCACTGGGGTAGCATGAGCAGACTCAATTTCCCTGCGAGTAATAGAGTGAGATTATTCACAATTATTTCCAGTGGGCTGAGCCTACGTGTTCCTTCTGCTAGGAAGAGAGCAGTAAACAAGTCACGGTGGCCTCCTCTGTGAGCTGCCAGCCCTACCTCCTACCCCCTCACACACGCACCTTGTTTCAGTTCTTTAATAGGAAGAAAATTTTGGTGTTAGCCATGCTCAATTAATTCATCCAGGAGAGGGTCCAGTCAATGGGAGCTGAGCTAAGTGAGTGAAACTGGGCATTTGCTTGGAAAACAGCATTAGCCCACAACTGACTTTTATGTGGATGGTGTAAAGAGTCATGTAGGGGGTGACCTTCTCAGCTTCCCATGCCCCTGGTGGGGTACTATAAGGGTTAGGGAGCCTTGGAAGCCAAGTCAAGGTGGAGGGTCCTCAGTAAATCATAGACAGCCGGGACTGATTTGTAAGTATGTATAGCAGAGGTATGCTATGGGGCAGCTAAGTAGTAGAGTGGATAGAGTGCCAGGACTGGAGTTGAGAGGACCAGGGTTCAAAAATGGCCTCAAACTGTGGGACCTAGGGCAAGTCACTTAATCTTGGATGCCTGGATTTGATACTAAGACAGAAGATGAAGCAGAAGTGGGCCCATAGCAATGATTGTTCTGTCTCTGATACTTAGTGCTGTGTGACCTTAGACAAGTTAACTCATAGGATGCTAGGATTAGAAATCTAGAGCATTTAGGGAGTGTAGAGATTGTGGAATCCAACCTTTCATTTTACAGACAAAGAAACTGAAGCCCAGAATGGAGATCTGATTTCCTCAATTTACAGTCAGTGTATGGAGTGGGGTTCAAATTCAGGCATTCCTTACTCTAATTCTAGCAATTCACTTTCCTGTATTTACCTAAAATATGAAACCAGGGATTTCATTGAGATAAATTCTGAGATTCCTTCCTGTTTTATATCTATGTTCCTATGATTTCTTGGAGCCTAAGTTTTCTCACCTGCAAAATGGGGACAATAACACTCACCCCAGCTAAAGTCACAGTTTTACATCTGTGTTCCTATGACTTCTTGGAGCCTTAGTTTTCTCATCTTCAGAATACAGACAGTAACACCCACCCTAAGTAAGGTAAGCAACTTACTACTGAATTTGGTAAATCCTGATTGCCTCCATTATCCTTGAGTGGAGAGAACTTCAGGCTCTTGAGCAGAGAACAAGATCTTAAGGATAGGTTCTCCCAACCTGGAAAGTCTTTGAGCACGGACCTCATAGCCCACTTTGTGTCTCTGTTATTTGAGGACCAGGCTAGAAATATGAAGTTTTTGCCATTTTCAACTGTTGAAAATGCCCTGGAATTGAGACCTGTGTCAATGGAAAGGGCACCCACACCTGTGAAATCTCAGTTCCTTGAGCTCCTAAAGTAATTCTTGTTCAAGTCAAGTAATTTTTCAATCGTATCTGATTCTTTAGGACCCATTTGGAGTTTTCTTAACGAAGACACTAGAGTCATTTGGCATATCCTTTTCCAGAACATTTTACAAATAAGGAAATAGAATTAAATAACTTGCCCAGGGTCACAGAGTTACTAAGGCCAGATTTGAACTCCATGCTTCCTGACTTCTGAAATAATTATGCTACTGTTGTTGTTGAGTCATGTCCAACTCTTCTTGACTCCATAAACCATGATTAGCCATGGGGTTTTTGTTTGTTTGCTGTTTGCCAAAGATATTAGGGTGATTTGCCATTTCCTTCTTCAGTGGATCCAGTGGATCCTTTTTGTCAGGCAACAAGAGGTTAAGTGACTTACCCAGAGTCACACAGCTAGAAAGTACCTGAGGCTGGACTGAACTCATGTTTTGCTGATTCCAGACCCAATGATCTTAACCACTGAGCCATAGTTGCCTCTAATTGATTATAGGGAACTTTATAATGTGAATTGGTTATTACTACTAAAACTAAACTATTGACTTCCTGGTTAAGATGGCGGCAGAGTAAAAAGCAGCTCTTAACCTCTCCTAACCGAAACATACAGGACTCCTCAAGGGGAAATAAAAACAAATCCAGACGAATGGAGGGACCTCACAACAGGGCTCAGCATGGAAGGTATGTGGAATTGGGGCATTTACATGCTATAAAGGGGTGAAACAGCTCTCACTAAATCGCGAGCTGAGCAACCCCCCCACACACACACACACACATACCACCTACAATGCCAAAGCCAGCTCAAGAGAATAGAGCAAGTTTGGGGCACCCATTGAGTCATTGGCAGCACCAGGGCCTGTTCCTGAGAGCAGCAAGACTTAGGATCCCAAAAGGCTAAAGAATGCACATAGACTTTGAGTGCGGGCACGGAGCACAGGCGTGGGAGGAGGTGGACACAGGCACAAAAGCTCTGTAACCCTGGGGGGGAACCAGTACAGACGAGTATATGACTGTGGAAGCAGCGCCCTGAGACTTGTAAAGGAGCCTCTGTCACAGGATCAAGCAAGAGGGTCCACCAGGGGGCTCGATCTTGAGAACAACCAGACCTGAGACCTCAAGAGCCAAAAGAGCGCAGACAGACCCTGAGCGAGAGGATAAAGCTGAGAACAGGCTGGGCTAACGTTGGCAACCCAGAATCAGGAAGGCCAAAAGAGAAAGATTAACAACAAGAAGAAGAAATCTTTAACACTCGACAACTTTTACACAGAGATAATCCAGACAACCGAACAAACTGAAGAGGAGAACAAACAAGCATCTGGACCCTCCCAAAATGATGGAAACTGGTCACAAGCACTTGAAGGGTTCAAATTTGAGATGAAGAAAAAGTTGGAAACGATTTGGCTAGAGAAATGGGAAAAAAATCAGGCAAGAAAATAACAGTTTAAAAGGCAGAATTTTGCAATTGGAAAGTGAGGCTCAGAAATCAAATGAACTGATAAGCAAATGGAACACCAGAAATGACCAGATTGAAAAGGAAAACGAAAAGATTATAGCCAAAAACCAGTCCCTAAAGGCTAGAATTGAGCAATTAGAAGCCAATGATCTCTCAAGAGAGCAAGAACAACAACAACAAAAAAAAACTAAGTCAAAAGACTGATAAAATAGAAGGAAACATGAAATATCTCAATGAGAAAGTGATAGACCAAGAAAACTGGTCTAGAAGAGACAATTTGAGAATCATTGGTCTTCCAGAAAAAGCAGAAATTAATAGAAATTTGGACTCCATACTAAAAGAAATTATTTAGTAAAATTGCCCTGAAGTTCTACAACAAGAGGGCAATATAGGCATTGAAAGGATCCATAGATCACCCTCTACACTAGACCCAGAAAGGACAACGCCAAGGAATATAATAGCCAAATTCAAGAGCTTCCAAAGAAAAGAAAAAATCTTACAAGAAGCTAGAAAGAGACGATTCAAATATCAAGGAGCACCAATCAGGATCACACAGGATCTGGCAGCCTCCACACTAAAAGACAGCAAGGCTTGGAATATGAAAGGCAAGAGAGCTGGGCCTTCAACCACGGATTAACTAACCATCAAAATTGACTATATACTTCCAGGGGAAAGTATGGGCATTCAACAAAATTGAAGAATTCCAAGTATTTACACAGAAAAGACCAAGACTAAATGGAAAGTTTGATATCCAACCACAAAAATCAAGAGAAACATGAAAAGGTAAATAAGAAACAGAGGGGAAAGAAAGAAAACTCATAATTTTTAATTTGCCTTTCTAAGGGCCTCAGTAAGATCTAATTATCTGTATTCCTATGCAGAGAAATGCTATGTATAATTCTCTGTAGTGAACTCTATTCACTATTATAGTATTCACTATTATAGTAATCAGAAGAATAATTCATAGGGAGATGATGGAATACTAAATGGTCTAAGATAACATGGGGGGTGGGAAAGAGGGGGTGAATAGTAGGGGACACCAAGAGAATCCTGAGTGAATAAGAAAAATAGGATATTCTATTATGCACAAAGCAGGCATGGGAAGGGGGGGGGGACAAATACTATAATAAGAAGGAGAGGAAGAGAGCATTAAGAGGTAATATTTAAACCTTACTCTCAGTGTAATCAACCTGGAGAGGGAAGAGTAGCTATATTATCCATTGGGATAAAAAAACTCTATCTAACCCTACTGAGAAAGTCAGAAGGGATAAACCAAGGGGAGCAGGGGAGTGGGGAGGTCAAAAAAGGAAAGGGAGAAGAAGGGGGAGGGAATTTATTAGACCTTTAAAAATAAAAAGAGGGGAATAATAAAGGAGGGGGTAGAAAGGGAAGTTAATCAAGGGAGGGGATAAGGGATATCAGCTTAAAGCAAACCACTGGTTTAAAAGGAAATAGTTTAAGAAGAAGGGGTAGGAAAAGGGGAGGATAAGAAAATGTCAGCGAATGCACAACTGATAATTATAACTCTGAATGTGAATGGGATGAACTAACTCATAAAACAGAAGAAAATAGCAGAGTGGATTAGAAACCAAAACCCTACCATATGTTGTCTACAAGAAACACATATGAGGCGGTTGGAAGTACACAAGTTTAAGGTTAAGGGCTTGGGCAAAATTTTTTGGGCATCAAATGAGAAAAAGAAGGCAGGAGTGGCAATTGTGATTCCTAACAAAGCCAAAGTAAAAATAGATATGATTAAAAAAGACAGGGAAGGTCATTATATCCTGATTAAAGGCAGTATAAACAATGAGGAAATAACACTGCTTAATATGTATGCACCAAATGGCATAGCATCCAAATTCATAAAGGAGAAACTTGCAGAGCTCAAGAAGGAAATAGATAGTAAAACCATAATAGTAGGAGATCTAAATATTCCTCTTTCAGATCTAGATAAATCAAACCAAAAAAATAAATAAGAAAGAGGTAAGAGAGGTGAATGAAGTCCTAGAAAAATTAGATTTAATGGCTATGTGGAGAAAAATAAATATGGACAAAAAGGAATACACCTTCTTTTCAGCTGCACATGGTACATTCACAAAGATTTACCATGTAATAGGGCATAGAAACATTGCAAACAAATGCAAAAGAGCAGATATAATAAATGTAACCTTCTCAGATCATAATGCGATAAAAATAATAATCAGTAAGGGCACCTGGACAGGCAAATCAAAAACCAATTGGAAATTAAACAATATGATTCTCCAAAACCAAATTGTCAAAGAAGAAATCATAGAAACAATCAACAATTTCATTGAAGAGAATGACAATGATGAGACATCCTATCAAACTCTGTGGGATGCAGCCAAGGCAGTACTCAGGGGGAAATTTATATCCTTGAGTGCATATATTAACAAATTAAGGAGGGCAGAGATTAATGAATTGGGCATGCAACTCAAAAAAATTAGAAATCGAACAAATAAAAAACCCCCAGATGAAAACTAAATTAGAAATACTAAAAATTAAGGGAGAAATTAATAAAATCGAAAGTAAAAGAACTATTGAATTAATAAATAAGACTAGAAGCTGGTATTTTGAAAAAACAGATAAAATAGACAAAGTACTAGTCAATCTAATCAGAAAAAGGAAAGAAGAAAACCAAATTGACAGTATTAGAGATGAAAAGGGAGACCTCACCTATAATGAAGAGGAAATTAAGGCAATCATTAAGAACTATTTTGCCCAATTATATGGCAACAAATATAACAATTTAGGAGATACGGATGAATATTTACAAAAATATAAATTGCCTAGATTAACAGTAGAAGAGATAGAATACCTAAATAATCCCATATCAGAAAAAGAAATTGAACAAGCCATCAAAGAACTCCTTAAGAAAAAATCGCCAGGGCCTGATGGATTCACAAGTGAATTCTATCAGACATTCAAAGAGCAACTAATCCCAATACTATACAAATTATTTGATATGATAAGCAAAGAAGGAGTCCAACCAAATTCCTTTAATGACACAAATATGGTACTGATTCCAAAGCCAGGGAGACCAAAAACAGAGAAAGAAAACTACAGAGCAATCTCCCTAATGAACATAGATGCAAAAATCTTAAATAGAATACTAGCAAAGAGACTCCAGTAAGTAATTAAGAAAATCATTCACCACGATCAGGTGGGATTTATACCAGGAATGCAGGGTTGGTTCAACATTAGGAAAACCATCCACATAATTGACCATATCAACAGTCTAAGAAACAAAAATCACATGATTATCTCAATAGATGCTGAAAAAGCCTTTGACAAAATACAGCATCCATTCCTATTGAAAACACTGAAAAGTATAGGAATAGAAGGAACTTTCCTAAAAATAATAAACAGTATATACCTAAAACCATCAACAAACATCATATGCAACAGGGATAAATTAGAAGCCTTCCCAATAAGATCAGGAGTAAAACAAGGATGCCCATTATCACCTCTATTATTCAACATAGTACTAGAAACACTAGCAGTAGCAGTTAGAGAAGAAAAAGAAATTGAAGGAATAGGCAATGAGGAGACTAAGCTATCACTCTTTGTAGATGATATGATGGTCTACTTAAAAAATCCTAGAGAATCAACTAAGAAGCTTGTAGAAATAATCAACAACTTTAGCAAAGTTGCAGGATACAAAATAAATGCACATAAATCATCAGCATTCCTATACATTTCCAACACATTAGAGCAGCAAGAGGTAGAAAGAGAAACACCATTTAAAATCACCCTAGACAATATAAAATACTTGAGAATCTATCTACCAAAACAAACACAGAAATTATACGAAAACAACTACAAAACACTTTCCAAACAAATAAAACTGGATCTCAGCAATTGAAAAGCTATCAATTGCTCATGGGTAGGACTAGCTAACATAATAAAAATGACCATTCTACCCAAATTAATTTACCTATTTAGCATCATACCTATTAAACTACCAAAAAACTTCTTTACTGAATTAGAAAAAACTATAAAAAATTTCATTTGGAATAACAAAAGATCAAGAATATCAAGGGAAATAATGAAAAAAAAATGTGAAGGAAGGGGGCCTAGCAGTACCAGATATTAAACAATACTATAAAGCAACAGTCATCAAAACAATATGGTACTGACTAAGAGACAGAAGGGAGGATCAGTAGAATAGACTTGGGGTAAATGACATCAGTAAGACAGTGTATGATAAACCCAAAGAGCCCAACTTTTGGGACATGAATCCACTATTTGACAAAAACTGCTGGGAAATTTGGAAAACAATATGGGAGAGATTAGGTTTAGATCAACATCTCACACCCCACACCAAGATAAATTCAGAATGGGTGAATGACTTGAATTTAAAGAGGGAAACTATAAATAAGTTAAGTGAACACAGAATAGTGTACTTGTCAGATTCCTGGGAAAGGAAAGATTTTAAAACCAAGCAAGAGTTAGAGAAAATTACAAAATGTAAATTAAATGGTTTTGATTATATTAAACTAAAAAGCTTTTGTACAAACAAAAACAATGTAGTCAAAATCAGAAGGGAAACAACAAATTGGGAAAAAATCTTTATAATGAAAAATTCTGACAGGGGTCTAATTACTCAAATATACAAGGAGTTAAAGCAATTGTATAAAAAATCAAGCCATTCCCCAATTGATAAATGGGCAAGAGACATGAATAGGCAATTTTCAGGTAAAGAAATCAAAAGTATCAATAAGCACATGAGAAAGTGTTTTAAATCTCTAAAAATTAGAGAAATGCAAATCAAAACAACTCTGAGGTATCACCTCACACCTAGCAGATTGGCTAAAATGAAAGAAGGGGAGAGTAATGAATGTTGGAGGGGATGTGGCAAAATTGGGACATTGATGCATTGCTGGTGGAGTTGTGAACTGATCCAACCATTCTAGCTGGCAATTTGGAACTATGCTCAAAGGGCTATAAAAATGCCTTCCCTTTGATCCAGCCATACCATTGTTGGGTTTGTATCCCAAAGAGATCATAAATAAACAGACTTGTATGAAAATATTTATAGCTGCACTTTTTGTGGTGGCAAAAAACAAGAAAAGGAGGGTATGCCCTTCAGTTGCGGAATGGCTGAACAAATTGTGGCATATGCTGGTGATGGAATACTATTGTGCTCAAAGGAATAATAAACTGGAGAAGTTCCAGGTGAACTGGAAAGACCTTCAGGAATTGATGCAGAGTGAAAGGAGCAGAGCCAGAAGAACATTGTACACAGATACTGATATACTGTGGTAAAATTGAATGTAATGGACTTCTGTACCAGCAGCAATGCAATGACACAGGACAGCTCTGAGGGATTTATGGTAAAGAACACTACCCACATTCAGAGGAAGGACTGCAGGAGAGGAAACACAGAAGAAAAACAACTGCTTGAACGCATGGGTTGGGGTGGACATGATTGACCACACCAGTGCAACTATCAACAATTTGGAAATAGGTCTTGATCAATGACACATGATAAAACCAGTGGAAA
>NC_058135.1:234505515-234508923 GCF_016433145.1 Gracilinanus agilis | reverse complement strand
AAAACTCTATCTAACCCTACTGAGAAAGTCAGAAGGGATAAACCAAGGGGAGCAGGGGAGTGGGGAGGTCAAAAAAGGAAAGGGAGAAGAAGGGGGAGGGAATTTATTAGACCTTTAAAAATAAAAAGAGGGGAATAATAAAGGAGGGGGTAGAAAGGGAAGTTAATCAAGGGAGGGGATAAGGGATATCAGCTTAAAGCAAACCACTTGTTTAAAAGGAAATAGTTTAAGAAGAAGGGGTAGGAAAAGGGGAGGATAAGAAAATGTCAGCAAATGCACAACTGATAATTATAACTCTGAATGTGAATGGGATGAACTAACTCATAAAACAGAAGAAAATAGCAGAGTGGATTAGAAACCAAAACCCTACCATATGTTGTCTACAAGAAACACATATGAGGCGGTTGGAAGTACACAAGTTTAAGGTTAAGGGCTTGGGCAAAATTTTTTGGGCATCAAATGAGAAAAAGAAGGCAGGAGTGGCAATTGTGATTCCTGACAAAGCCAAAGTAAAAATAGATATGATTAAAAAAGACAGGGAAGGTCATTATATCCTGATTAAAGGCAGTATAAACAATGAGGAAATAACACTGCTTAATATGTATGCACCAAATGGCATAGCATCCAAATTCATAAAGGAGAAACTTGCAGAGCTCAAGAAGGAAATAGATAGTAAAACCATAATAGTAGGAGATCTAAATATTCCTCTTTCAGATCTAGATAAATCAAACCAAAAAAATAAATAAGAAAGAGGTAAGAGAGGTGAATGAAGTCCTAGAAAAATTAGATTTAATGGCTATGTGGAGAAAAATAAATATGGACAAAAAGGAATACACCTTCTTTTCAGCTGCACATGGTACATTCACAAAGATTTACCATGTAATAGGGCATAGAAACATTGCAAACAAATGCAAAAGAGCAGAAATGATAAATGTAACCTTCTCAGATCATAATGCGATAAAAATAATAATCAGTAAGGGCACCTGGACAGGCAAATCAAAAACCAATTGGAAATTAAACAATATGATTCTCCAAAACCAAATTGTCAAAGAAGAAATCATAGAAACAATCAACAATTTCATTGAAGAGAATGACAATGATGAGACATCCTATCAAACTCTGTGGGATGCAGCCAAGGCAGTACTCAGGGGGAAATTTATATCCTTGAGTGCATATATTAACAAATTAAGGAGGGCAGAGATTAATGAATTGGGCATGCAACTCAAAAAAATTAGAAATCGAACAAATAAAAACCCCCAGATGAAAACTAAATTAGAAATACTAAAAATTAAGGGAGAAATTAATAAAATCGAAAGTAAAAGAACTATTGAATTAATAAATAAGACTAGAAGCTGGTATTTTGAAAAAACAGATAAAATAGACAAAGTACTAGTCAATCTAATCAGAAAAAGGAAAGAAGAAAACCAAATTGACAGTATTAGAGATGAAAAGGGAGACCTCACCTATAATGAAGAGGAAATTAAGGCAATCATTAAGAACTATTTTGCCCAATTATATGGCAACAAATATAACAATTTAGGAGATACGGATGAATATTTACAAAAATATAAATTGCCTAGATTAACAGTAGAAGAGATAGAATACCTAAATAATCCCATATCAGAAAAAGAAATTGAACAAGCCATCAAAGAACTCCTTAAGAAAAAATCGCCAGGGCCTGATGGATTCACAAGTGAATTCTATCAGACATTCAAAGAGCAACTAATCCCAATACTATACAAATTATTTGATATGATAAGCAAAGAAGGAGTCCAACCAAATTCCTTTAATGACACAAATATGGTACTGATTCCAAAGCCAGGGAGACCAAAAACAGAGAAAGAAAACTACAGACCAATCTCCCTAATGAACATAGATGCAAAAATCTTAAATAGAATACTAGCAAAGAGACTCCAGTAAGTAATTAAGAAAATCATTCACCACGATCAGGTGGGATTTATAACAGGAATGCAGGGTTGGTTCAACATTAGGAAAACCATCCACATAATTGACCATATCAACAGTCTAAGAAACAAAAATCACATGATTATCTCAATAGATGCTGAAAAAGCCTTTGACAAAATACAGCATCCATTCCTATTGAAAACACTGAAAAGTATAGGAATAGAAGGAACTTTCCTAAAAATAATAAACAGTATATACCTAAAACCATCAACAAACATCATATGCAATGGGGATAAATTAGAAGCCTTCCCAATAAGATCAGGAGTAAAACAAGGATGCCCATTATCACCTCTATTATTCAACATAGTACTAGAAACACTAGCAGTAGCAGTTAGAGAAGAAAAAGAAATTGAAGGAATAGGCAATGAGGAGACTAAGCTATCACTCTTTGTAGATGATATGATGGTCTACTTAAAAAATCCTAGAGAATCAACTAAGAAGCTTGTAGAAATAATCAACAACTTTAGCAAAGTTGCAGGATACAAAATAAATGCACATAAATCATCAGCATTCCTATACATTTCCAACACATTAGAGCAGCAAGAGGTAGAAAGAGAAACACCATTTAAAATCACCCTAGACAATATAAAATACTTGAGAATCTATCTACCAAAACAAACACAGAAATTATACGAAAACAACTACAAAACACTTTCCAAACAAATAAAACTGGATCTCAGCAATTGAAAAGCTATCAATTGCTCATGGGTAGGACTAGCTAACATAATAAAAATGACCATTCTACCCAAATTAATTTACCTATTTAGCATCATACCTATTAAACTACCAAAAAACTTCTTTACTGAATTAGAAAAAACTATAAAAAATTTCATTTGGAATAACAAAAGATCAAGAATATCAAGGGAAATAATGAAAAAAAAATGTGAAGGAAGGGGGCCTAGCAGTACCAGATATTAAACAATACTATAAAGCAACAGTCATCAAAACAATATGGTACTGACTAAGAGACAGAAGGGAGGATCAGTAGAATAGACTTGGGGTAAATGACATCAGTAAGACAGTGTATGATAAACCCAAAGAGCCCAACTTTTGGGACATGAATCCACTATTTGACAAAAACTGCTGGGAAATTTGGAAAACAATATGGGAGAGATTAGGTTTAGATCAACATCTCACACCCCACACCAAGATAAATTCAGAATGGGTGAATGACTTGAATTTAAAGAGGGAAACTATAAATAAGTTAAGTGAACACAGAATAGTGTACTTGTCAGATTCCTGGGAAAGGAAAGATTTTAAAACCAAGCAAGAGTTAGAGAAAATTACAAAATGTAAATTAAATGGTTTTGATTATATTAAACTAAAAAGCTTTTGTACAAACAAAAACAATGTAGTCAAAATCAGAAGGGAAACAACAAATTGGGAAAAAATCTTTATAATGAAAAATTCTGACAGGGGTCTAATTACTCAAATATACAAGGA
>NC_058135.1:234487642-234505416 GCF_016433145.1 Gracilinanus agilis | reverse complement strand
AAATCTCTAATAATTAGAGAAATGCAAATCAAAACAACTCTGAGGTATCACCTCACACCTAGCAGATTGGCTAAAATGAAAGAAGGGGAGAGTAATGAATGTTGGAGGGGATGTGGCAAAATTGGGACATTGATGCATTGCTGGTGGAGTTGTGAACTGATCCAACCATTCTAGCTGGCAATTTGGAACTATGCTCAAAGGGCTATAAAAATGCCTTCCCTTTGATCCAGCCATACCATTGTTGGGTTTGTATCCCAAAGAGATCATAAATAAACAGACTTGTATGAAAATATTTATAGCTGCACTTTTTGTGGTGGCAAAAAACAAGAAAAGGAGGGTATGCCCTTCAGTTGCGGAATGGCTGAACAAATTGTGGCATATGCTGGTGATGGAATACTATTGTGCTCAAAGGAATAATAAACTGGAGAAGTTCCAGGTGAACTGGAAAGACCTTCAGGAATTGATGCAGAGTGAAAGGAGCAGAGCCAGAAGAACATTGTACACAGATACTGATATACTGTGGTAAAATTGAATGTAATGGACTTCTGTACCAGCAGCAATGCAATGACACAGGACAGCTCTGAGGGATTTATGGTAAAGAACACTACCCACATTCAGAGGAAGGACTGCAGGAGAGGAAACACAGAAGAAAAACAACTGCTTGAACGCATGGGTTGGGGTGGACATGATTGACCACACCAGTGCAACTATCAACAATTTGGAAATAGGTCTTGATCAATGACACATGATAAAACCAGTGGAAATGTGTGTCAGCATGGGGGGGGAGGGTGCGGGGGGGTGAAGGGGAAAGTAGGAGCATGAATCATGTAACCATGTTAAAATGAATATTAATAAATGTTAAAAAAAAACTAAACTATTACTACTAGTTCATGATAACAGTTACTTCTACTTTTACCTAGGTGACCCGGTGTTTAGAGAACTGAACTTGAAGTCAGAAAGAACTAAGTTTGATTCCTGCCTCAAGACACTCACTAACTGTGTGGATCTAAGCCAGTCATTTATTCTCTCTCTGACTCAATTTCCTCATCTGCAAAATGGGCATAATAATAGTACCTGCCTCCCAGAAAGTTTGCAAATGATAGAATGATAGCTCTATAACCCTGGGCAAATCTCTTAGCCTCAATTTCCTTATTTGTAAACACTGAGAATAACAATAATAGTATCTCCCATGTAGGTCATTGGAAAAATCATATAGAAAATACACAGAAAGTGCTATGTAAATGTTGGCTTTTGTAGTAGTAGTTATTATTGTTATACTTCCATATTTCTCTCCAAAATGAAAATCATATGATTCTAACCAGTCTGTAATAAAGCACTTGAATCTTAGACTAAGTCTCTCAAGTTGGAAACCCAGAGAAATAAAATTCTCTACCACATATCTCAGAGGCAGTGAGTAGTGAGACCAGGATCTGAATTCAGCTTTTGAATTTCAAGTGTAGACTTTTTCCCACTGCTCTAGGTTGATCAGTCACTCATTTGAAAAATAGCAAGGATTTCAGTTCTCTGCAGAACTATTTTGGTAATTCTCTCCTGGAACCTACCTCACTAACTATGGGCTCCAGTTTGGGACATGCATTGAATTCCACTAAGGTTTAGTTTTACCTTGTGGGGCTAGGCAGCCTGAGAGGCTAGAAGGATGCCTAGGCTGAGAAGTTAGACCTCGGCTTCTGTGATTGATCTTGGACAAATCATAGAGAGAATATTTCAACTGTAAAATGGGAATAATAATAGCACATAACTTCCAGGAACTGAGTGGATGCTCTTAGTGGTGTCATAAGAATGTTGTCCCAGGTGTACTCTTCATAGAAAATAAATTCAAAATTGTAAGGGTCTTCAGAAGCCATCTAGTTCAACCTCCTCACTTTATAGATGAGGAAACTGAAGACCGAGTAGGTTAAGACATTTACCCAAAGTCACACAGCTAATGAGGGGCAGAGCCAATTTTCAAACACAGGTCCTCTGTCTCCAATTCCAAAGGATCAAGATCTTATATATAAACATGTTTAGTACAGTGCTTGGCACATAGTAAATATTTGGTAAATACTTATCCCCTTCCCTCCTCCCTTTTCCTATCCCCCCCTTCGCCTACAAAGTTATGCATGAGTTGCTCTCAACATAGGGAGAGGAAGAAAATGACAGCTCCTTACAGAATAGAAATCAGGGCTTGCCAGAGTTCATGCCCATAGCATTTCCTTTACCAACAATACTTTACTCAACCCCTCTGCATATTTCCTCTACCTAGAATGTTTTCTACTTCCCCATCTCCCCTAAGCAACTCAGGTTTCAACCTACCCACCATTCAAGGTCTGGCATAAAATGCCAGCTCCTCTAAGGCAGCTTTCCCTGAACTTTCCAACTAAAAGTACTTCTCTCAAACACCAAAGAATTTGGACTTCTCTTTCACATTATGCCTTGTATTATAATTATTTTAGTGTAATTTTCACTCACCTACTTGTCAGTAAGCTCCTTGAGGACAGAGAATTAATAAATATTTGTTAAATGAAAAACAGAGAATGTTGGAGCTTCCTAGACATCATTTAGTCAAACTCTTCCACTTCAAAGAAAAGGAAACAGGTCCAGAGAGGCAAAAGGACATACTCAGTTTCACAGAAATAGTAGTAGATCTAAAATCTTAAATAAAGTCTTCTAGATCCAAACTGAGGGCTCTTTTAACTACTCTACTCTTCTCTTTCTTTCTCTGGAATCCTCTGTCAAATGAAGAGGAAAGAATTCTATGATGTCTAGGGTCCCCTCCAGCTGTAAGAATTCTATCATTGTAGTCCTAGAAGCAGCTTTTTTAAAAAAAATAACCCTTACTTTCCATCTTGGAATCAATGCTAAATATTAGTTCCAAGGCAGAAGAGAGATAAGGCAGTGGGGGTTAAGTGACTTGCCCAGGGTCACACAGCTAAGAAGTGCCTGAGGCCAGATTTGTATCCAGGTCCTCCTGCCTCTAAGCCTGGCTCTCTCAGTTTTAAAAACTTTGGCAGCCATCATAGTCATAAAGAGACAGTTCAGTTAATATATCACAAATGGTCCGATTTCACAAGACTCCTTAAGATTTGTTCAATTGTTAGTTGATAAAAAAAAAGCAGGTGCTGATGTGGGATGCTGGATTTTAATCATAGGGTCTCAGGAAGCTTCAGGAATTGAGTGGATATTCTTAGTCATGTCATTAGAATGTTGTCCCAGGTATCCTTTTAATAGAACATAAATCTAAAATTGGAAGAGACCTCAGAGGTCATCTAGTTCGAACCCTTCATTTTACTGATGAGGAGACTGAGGACCTGACAGGTTGAATCATTTACCCAAAGTTACACAGCTAATAAGGGATAGAGCCAGTTTTCAAACACAGGTCCTCTGATTTCAATTCCAAAGATGTTTCTCATGAAAAGACCCCTTAAAATCTGCTGCATCCCTTTCCCCCCCTCCCATTCCTGAGTTCCAAATAGTCCTCATCTCATCTAAAGGAATCAACACAAATCGACTCTAATAATAATAGACTTCCATTAAACCCAATAAAGTCATTCAGAGATAACTGAGGAGAATCTGCAGCGGAAAAATGCCCTTGGGTTCACAATCTGTTTATCCCTAGTACATTATACCTTTTCATCACAATTACCTAAAGTGGTACATTTGTACTTCGGTAATATATGGAATTCATCACATAGTTTTGCAATGAAATTATCACACTGAGCCTGGGACATCTGTACCCTGTCATACATCATTCTATTCACTTCTACTTAATTTAATCCCAATATCTGCCCACATGAGAAGACAGATGTTCAACGACGTGGCAGCTTCCACTGTTTCTTGCCTTTGAGAAACTTTAAACGGTTGAAAGAAATGATATCTTTTAGACAGACATCTTGGAGCATTGAAAAGTTTTGCCTGAATTTGTTTCTCTGCTCACTGATCAAGTTTTGTTTTATTTTTTGTTGTGGGGGGATGGAGGGGAGATATGTGGAAGAATTCACAAGCTAACGTCCATCACTCAATCAGTATGTATTAAGCACCAATATGTTCCAGGCGTTGTACCAAGCACTGTAAGCATCCATTGGGAGAGATTAACCTGTAAAGAAGGAGTAAGGGGAGATCCCCAAAATCATCAACAGTGAGTCCATTTGTAAGCCTTGAATAATGGTTTTGGAAACAGTCACAAGTTATTCTGAGAGTATACAACTAGACTTTTTTTTTATTTGATTTAGCTGAGAGTACTGTGTTCTTCACTGGGATGTCAGGGTGTTGGAGTTCTTGAACCACAAAACATTAGGACCCTAGAACCATCCATAATGGCAGGGCCTTAGAAATATAGGGACCTTAGAATATAAACTATAGGATGTTAGTGCATCCAAGAAAATAGTTCAGAGTGGCTCCATTTGAAGACCTTTCTTGACCTACTAATTTTATCTCCTAATTGTTAAGGAAATTCTTCCTTGAATTGAGCCAAAAATCTGTTTCTGGGCAACTTCTTCACATTGTAAATAATTCTGTCACCTGGCATTAAACAAAGTGCCTCTTCCATATTTTACCCCTTCAAACATTTAAAGATAGCTTTCATCTCTGGATAGCTAGTGAAGCAGTGGATAGAACACTGGACTTAGAAATAGAAAGACTCATAACCCAGTGTTCAAATCCAATCTCAGACACTAGCTGTGTGACCCTTGATAAGTAACATAACCCTATTTGCCTCAGTTTCCTCAACTGTCAAAAGAGCAGGAGAAGGAAATGGCAAACCACTCCAGTGTCATTGTCATGAAAACCTCAAATGGTTTCACAAAAAGAGGGACACACCTCAAATAACTGAACAACAATATCACTCTTCCTCTAAAGTTCTAGGGTTCTAAAGTTGGCAGGAGGAAATAGATGGACCCTTAGAATGAAATGGCAGACATAAGTTAGGGTGAGGGCTCTATACACATTCACTAGTAAATAATGACTCTCCATAGTGAGTGGAATAAATTGGTACACCACCTCCCCTGCCTCAGGGACTATAAGCATCAGGTTATATCAGCATTGGCAGTTTGGTTCTCTAGGCATCTTTCTTCCTCTTGTAGCTGGCAAAGCTTCAGTCAGGTAGTGGGATGGAGATCCAGGCTGGAGTGATCCAGATTAAGCCAGAAATCCTGCTTTATCATCTCTCTCTGCCTCCTCTCCTCCTCCTCCCATCTCTGACTCTAGCCCAGTGAATTAGTGTTAGCACCAAAGTCTCCCACAGGTCCCCAAGTGAAAAAGCAATATGGTATCAGAGGCTCAGCTCATGTAAGTGGATGTAGAAAAAGGAATCTCTCCCCTGAGATTTGCCTTAACACTAACTGCTTTTCCAAGTCCCTGGAAGTAAGTACGATATTTGAGTTCCTAGACTGAAGGCTTCCAGATAAGCCCCAAGCATATTGGATTCCAGCTGTTAAGCTTAGAAACAGCTGGAGATCACATAATTGACACCTAAACAGAGGCAGGATTCCCCATACAATCAATTCTCAATTATTAGGGGGGAGATTATCTGCTTGGCTCTTCAGCCACATTGCGTGCCTGGAACATAGTATGTCTATATGAATGTCTATTCCTTTCCTCTCTTTCCTCACATGGTTACTAAGGGCTCCCCCTTCTTATTGGCCCTGCCAAGACCCAAATTGGAAGGAGGGATAAAGTGATTGGGGATGGAGGACTGCAGGTGTTATCTGTGTGGGGGAATCTAGGAGAAGAGGTTTCTAAAGGTAAGGTTGAAAGAGATGTTGGAAACCCCTCTAGCATGACACTCTCATTTTACAAATGAAGAAACTGAGGCACAGGGAGTTTCAATGGTTTGCTCAAGGTCATGCAATAGCAAACATCAGAGGTAGGATTTGAACCCAGGCATTCAGATTTAATCTTTGTTTCCATGTTGTATGAGTGTGTGCCAAAAATTTGAAAAGCTGTCATAGAAACTCATCACCCTGAGTTCACGATATTCTACTATCTTTATTTTAATTAAACTAAATTGTTAATTGTTAAAAGCTGCTAGAAGTTTTCTTTTCTCTGGCTTAAAGGATAATTTTAATTTATAACTCTATTATATTCTCATTAAAACAAATTATTAAAAGTTGCTCTTATTTTGTCAAACCCCTAATTTAACCCTTACATTTGCTTGGATCTCACCCTCTCCTGTTGATTCTGTTCTTTGCTCTTTTTCTCCCAAAAGAAATTTTCAAGGATCAAGAGTTTGTTTGTTTGTTTGTTTGTTTTGCAGCTGTTTGCTCATTTTCCCACCAGTGAACTGGGAAATCAGCAAGTTTCTGGCCAAATCTGTCTTAGCTTCTGGCTTGTAGGGTTTTGCTGGGAGGCTGTCTTCACTGATGCTGTGGAGGCTTGAGTGTGCCCAGCACTATGGACTTCTAGACCTCTCTGTAAGGGTCTGGGACTTCAAAGAGTGACTCAGAGGTGTTCTTTTGTGGGTGTAGCCAACGACCTGGGATCCCGAAGTTGCCTATCCCCTGATTCTGAGTCTGCTGCTGTAAGGGGAGAGGGGTTGGCCAGCAGTCCTTTGAATGCAGTTTCGCTCCTGGTCCTCCCTTATATTGTGAAAATCAAATCTCTCTCTGCCTACCTTTCACATTGTGTTCAGTGGGAGAGCCCTCTCACTCTTCCTGATTTGATTTCTGTCCTTTTGAGGTATCTTTTAAAGATTTGTTTGGAAGGATAGTCAGGGCAGCTTCAGGCTTTTGCTGCTGCTAAGCTGCCATCTTAGTTCTGCGGCCTCAGCATCTTACAAAGAAAGGAATTATATTCTGAAACGAATGGAATCAGGCATCCATAATGTAGTAACAATTCACTACATCAAGTATTTCAATATGGAAGTTAATTTTATCTATTTCAGTTTATAAATTTCCATTGAGACATTTTGGGGGTTTCCTGGCTGTCTTTCAAAATGTTGGCTCTGAATCTTACTCTTGTGTCATCTAAAAGAGGAAGAACATTCCATCTATACTTTACTCCAAGTCATTGATGAAAAAATGCTGACTTGCTCAGAGCCCAAGAAAGGTCCACTAGGAGCTCTACTGGAGACCTCCCTCCAGGTTGACATAGATCCATTAATGACTTTGAATAAGGTAATTGAATTCATTTCAGATCCACATATAGATAGTATATATCTCTCAGTCTGAGCAATAAGATGAGAAGTTTTATTCTCACCTTGCTGAATGTCTGACATTCTCTTGATCTATCAGTCTAGTGTTTTTATATTAATATATAATTCATTAATTTGATTGATTGATCAATTGATGAAGGAAAGAGGTTATTCTCTGGCCAAATTCATTATGCATGGAATGCAGGCTAGTTCATAATAATCACCATTTCTCTAGACAAAGGTCTATAAATCAACTATTTTATAAGTTACAAAATTTTGAAAGGGATCAAAATTAAACTTCCCAACTTTCACTTTTAAGAGTTCATAACTCAGGGGTAGCTAGACATTCCAGTGGATAGAAAATCAGTCCTGGAGATGGGAGGTTCTGGGTTCATATCTGGAATCAGACACTTCCCAGATGTGTGTCCATGGGCAAGTCACTTAACCTCAGTTACCTAGCCCTTCCCACCCTTTTGCCTTAAAACCAATTCTTAGTATTGATCCTAAAACAAAAGGGAAGAATTTTTTAAAACTGTATCTTTGCCATTTTTGCGTAATAAGAAAACATTTAGCATTCTCCAATCTTGCTACTTTTTGCATCATTCTCCCTAACTTTTCACAAATCACTCAAAGTGTATCAGTAGTCACAGTTGTCAGTTATCATAGTACTCTGGTATATAGTTCACCCATACTTGGTTACTTGAATTTAACAAGGACATCTAGATGCTCCCTTACCGCCTTCATATTTATTTCAAATATCAATCATTTTATTCTCCCCCATCCAATCTGAATATCTTTCTCCTTATTAAGAAAAAAACAGAAATCATGTGAGAATCAAACAGTTAAACATTGTTTTAGTTATTGAGAGGAACAGTTCTATCTCTGAATTCATCATCTTCTTATCCCCAACCTAGTCAACATTAAAATCCTTTGCTGTTGTCTCTAGTGTTAATTGATTGTCTTCCATTTGTTACATACAAGCTCTAGGATTCCTGATGGTCTTAGCTAATTAATTATCTTCATCCTCTCTTGTCCATCTTTGCTTCCATATGCATGCATGTTTTTATCATTTCAGTGGCTTAGTGATTTCTCTGTATATCCACATTGATCTCATAATTTTCTCTGTTCTTATTGGTAGTTTATTTGGCCATCTCTCATGACATGGCTATGCTTATACTACTTCAATACCTTGTGCTATTAAACAAAGCATTATTCATTTTGAAAAGAGATTCCTAAGCCTTTTTTTTTTTATCAAAGACCCCTTTGGAAGTCTGGTAATGTCTATGAATGCCTTAGAATAAATAAAATGGATTATAAAAGTAACCAATTATATGGGGGCATCTGGGTAGCTCAGTGGATTGAGAGTCAGGCCTAGAGACGAGAGGTCCTAGGTTCAAATCCAGCCTCAGAAACTTCCCAGCTGTCTGACCCTGAGCAAATCACTTAACCCCCATTGCCTCCCTTACCACTCTTCCACCTATGAGCCAATACACAAAAGTTAAGGGTTAAAAAAAAGTAACCAATTAAATCAACATGCAGTTATCAGATATTTGAGAAATAAGTTCACTGACCTCAGGTTAAATACATTTAATTTAGAACTTATTTCCTGCCTTGTCTCAAAATATGACACTTTGTTCAGCTGATTTTGATTGATTGATTGGCAAGTAGTATGTTCCTGTAAAAACCCTATTGTAAAACATTAGCTAGCTACCCAACACTTTTGTCTGTGGAAGATCTTAATCAGAATCAAATCACAAAGCTTCTCAGAGGAAGCTGAGACTGGGAACAGGGCAGTTTAATACTCATACAACTACTCCAGTAAAGACAGGAAAAGAATACCAGATTGAGTAATAATCAAATAATCCAGGGAGAAAATAGGAACTAGGTGGTTCTGTAAATAGCGCATTGGACTTAGAATTAGTAAGACTCATTTTCATGAGTATTTCATTTTCATGTGAGCAAGTCACTTAACTCTGTGTGCCCCAGTTTCCTCATCATAAAATGAATTAGAGAAGGAAATGTCAAATCATTCCATTTTCTTTGCTAAGAAAAATGGAGTCATGAAGAGTTGGATATGACTGAAAATGACCCAACAGCTACAAAAAGGAGAAACCATAGTAAATGTATATTTTTTTCAGCCTAGGTATGCAATATAATACAGTCAATAGCCTATGGTCATAGTAGAAAAAATCCAACCATGAAAGAAGCCAATCCAGGAATACAATACATGAAATCATTCAGCAAGCAGATCAGGGCTGAGCCAGGGACACCAGGAGCTTGCATGTTTGTTGTTCTGACCCCAGACATGGAGCCTGTAAAACATGATTAGATCATTACCTAAATCAACCTAGTCTATTAATGGATGAACCAATGAATGAACTGATAAGTGAATCAGTAATTCCTTGAGACAACAAGAAACATAAAAAAAATCAAAAGATTGAAAAAAGGAAGATTTAAGATTTTGTCTTCCAAAGACAACTAACCTAGAAAAAAAGGAAAGATAATCTAAAAATCATCAGATTATCTGAAAAAGACAACCAAAACAAACAAACAAACCTAGCAAACCTGAATATAATAGCTCAACAGTCAGATTTATTATCATCAGAGAGAAAAGAAGGGAAAAAGGAATATAACAGTTAAATCCTGAAACTCTAAAATGAAAACTACCAAGATCATAATAATCCAAAAGCAACGTATTTACATTTCCCTTAATTTAAACTTAATCAAAGAAAAAATACTAAAAAAGCCAGAAAGGAAGGGTTCAAATGTCAAAGAACTACACTCAGGATCAAACAAGATTTGGCAGCAACTAGTCACTTTAAAGGAGAGGAGAGCTTGGAATGATATTCCAAAAAGGCAAATTTTAAAGATTTAAGACAAAAATTACCCATTAAAAACTAAGTATAATCCTTCAGTGGAAAATGAACTTCAAATAAAGTAAAGGACTTATAAACTTTCTAATTAAAAGAACAGAGCTGAATGGAAACTTAAATGCAAACACAGGATTAAATCCAAACATATAAATAGAATCAAGGTCTGGACTTGTGATTTCACATGCATAGAGTAATTTCACATGAAGAAATTTCCATCCAAAATTAAAATCAGTATTCCTCTGAAACTTAAAGTCTTAGAACTTTGCCTGGGGCAATGAGAAATAAATAATTTGCCTAGAAACATTTATCCAGAACTTATCAGAGCAGAACTTGAATTTTGCTCTTCTTAATTATGAGACCATCTCTCTATCCCCTTTATTATGCTGCCCATACAACAGATGCTAGAAGGGAATTGCCCATAAACAATTGGAAAGAACAATTCAGTGATGAAGTGTTTATAATTCTAAAGGAAGGATGGAAAAAGTAAGTATCTCCTCAAAATTCTAATATCTTTAAAGATTACAGAAGGAATTAAATAAGATTGGATGTCTAGGAATGGTTTTGTTATATTTTGATAATGTTAAGAAAAGAGAGGAGGAAGAATGAATAC
Source organism: Gracilinanus agilis (assembly GCF_016433145.1). Classification (NCBI taxonomy): domain Eukaryota; kingdom Metazoa; phylum Chordata; class Mammalia; order Didelphimorphia; family Didelphidae; genus Gracilinanus; species Gracilinanus agilis. The sequence continues at coordinate 234,494,807 of NC_058135.1, read as the reverse complement.
ATAAAAAAAGAAAGGAGGAGGAAAGAGTTGTAACTTAAGGTCACATTTAATCAGAGTATATGAGAAGCCTATAGAAATGCTGAAGAAAGAGGTGGGGGATGGAAGTCACTTTCAACTGAATCAGACAAAGAAGGGTTTAAAACAAGCTCAAAGTTTGGTGAAGGAGTACATTAAACTGAACAGGGAAATAGGGAACAGGGTTTGGGTATAGGGAGATTAAGAAGGAGAATCAATTCAATGAGGGATTAGTCAAAAACAAAACAAATTCCGCTTTCTGAAGTTGTAAGTGAGGCTTACAAAGGAAGAAAAAAGGGCAAGAAATTCTGATAGAGGGCTATGTAAGGGGAATAGAAGAAGGGCAGGGAACATGAATGGGATGAACTCACCCATGAAACAAAAGAGGGTAGAAGAATGGATTTGAAAGCAGAATCAAACATGATGTTATTTACCAAAAAAGAATACTTGAAACCTAAAAGATTCATAGAGTATGCTTCAGGTGAACTAAAAACATAGGGTAGAAATTGATATTTCAGACAAATAATATAGCATGATTAAAGGATACAGAGAAACTTTATTATTTCTAAAGATATTATGGAAAATGAATCAATATAGTTAATATATATATATGTACTAAATGGAAAAGAATTTGATTACTTAAGGGAAATCAGTTTACAGAAAGAAATAAACTACAATAGATAGAGAGTCTGACTTGCTCCTTTTCAAAAGTAGGCAAATCGAACAAACAGATAAGCACAAAAAAAGTTAAGGACCTGAAGAAAATTTGAAAAATGTAAGATATGATAGGTCTCCATTGATTACTGAATAAATATGAAAATATAGCTTTCTCAGATCTTTGTGGCAATTTTGCAGTAAAAAATTAGTTGGACATAAAATAACTTACTCCTAAAGAATGAGTAGATAAAAAAAATCATTGAAAAAAATAATTTCATCAAAGAAAATGATAGCAGTGATAGTACAAATCACAGCTTTTGGATTGCAGCTTAGCCTGTTCTCAGTTGAAATTTTAAAATTCTAATACTTTATACAATAAAATACATATACAAAATATGCAATAAAAGAAAGAAGAAAAAACTCAGATTAATGAACTAGACATGAAACTCAGAAACAAAAACCTAGAGGAGCTAGATAATGAGATTAAAATCCTAACTAAAGACCAAAAATATTCTGGAAAATTTAAGAAAAGGCTAAGAAAACTGAAAGAAAAAAATCCTTAGTCAAATGAGGAAATGATTTTAAAAACCAATAAAACAGATCAATTATGAGGTAATCTGATTTTTTTAAAGAAAGAAGTAAATAAAATTACCAGCATGACAAATGTAAAAGGAGAATTCAAAACAAAGTTTAAATAAAGGGAATTGTTATAAAATATTTTGTTCAAATACCTGTATACAAAATGAACAACTTAATAAAGATGAAAATATTTTAAAGATATATTAAACAACCTAGATTAGCATAATTGGGGTGATGCAATGGATAATTTACTGGGTTTGACATCAGGAAGATTCACCTTCTTCAGTTCAAATCTGACCTCAGATACTTCCTTGCTATGTGACTCTGGGCAAGTCACTCAACCCCATTTTCCTCAGTTTCTTCATCTGTAAAATGAATTGGAGAAGAAAATGGCAAACAATTCTAATACCTCTGCTAAGAAATCTCAAATAGGTTCATAAAGAGTTGGATACAGCTGAAAAGGACTAAACAAACACAAATTGAGGCAGAGAATACAATAGCCCAATCTCAGAAAAAAATAAAGTAAACAAGCAATAAATCAATTCCCAAGGGAAACAACAAAAAAAGGAAGATATGGATTTATAAATGAATCCTATTTAACATTCAAAGACTAATTAAATCCAATACTATATAAATCTTTTTTAATTAGAGCAATATGGATCCTACCAAATACCTTCTGTGATACAGTGTTAATACCAATATTAAGGAGAAACAGAGCAAGAAAAATTTAGACCAATATCCTAAATGTATATAAACAGAATTTTATATAATAAACTATTAGCAAAGAAGCTGTGGCAAAGAATCAAAAAAATATGCATTATAACTGAATTATATTTCCAGTAAGAATTCTGGTTTGGTAAAGCCTTAAGCAAACTACAAACACAAAACCAGTCAAAATTACAGAACTTTATCAATAAATGCAAAAAAAAAGCTTTTGATAAAACACAATGCTAATTTCTACTACAAAACACTAGAAAATATAGGAATAAGTTTATTTTTCCTTTCCTACGTGAGTGATATCTATCTAAGCCTTTGCAATAATATAAGAAATAAATCAAAGAATGTCCATTCTCAATATTATTATTTGATAGTTCTAGAAATGTTATCTATGATGGCAATAAGATAATAAAAAAGAAATTAAGAGATAAGCATAAACAAAAGGGAAATAAAATTATTGAGTTTTGCAGATGATATAATGGTCTACTTAAAGAAGACCAGAGAGTCAGCAAAATATAATGGAAACAATACTTTAGCAAAGTAACAAGATATAAAATAAACCCATAGAATGATCAGTCTCTCTGTATATTACCAAAAAACCCAATAAGATAAAAAGAGGAATGCTATAAGAAATAATTTTGAAATATATAAACTATTTGGGTGTTTACCTACCAGGGCACATGAAAGAACAATATGATTATAATTACAAAATACTACAGAAAAAAGCTAGACCTAAATAATTGGATAGAGATTACTCATATTTAGACTGCCAGATACAATAAAGATAACAATATCATCAAAATTAATTTAATCAATGTCACACCAATCAATCTACCAAAGAATTATAGGGTAGGAAAAATGTTATTATTTATACAAAGGAACAAATGTCAAGAATCTCAAAGGAGAGGCACATAGGAGTTTTAGGGGGTAGAGAGCTAGGTGTAGAAAACAGAAGATCCTGGGTTCAAATTTAATCCCAGATACATTCTAGCTGTGTGACCCTGGGCAAGTCATCTAACCTTGATTGCTAGCCCTTACCATTCTGCTGCCTTGGAACCAATACTTAGTATCAAAATTATAAGAAGATAAGTTGTTTGTTTTTTTAAGAATCTCAAAGGGAAAAAAATTAAATTGAAAAGGAAGAGAGCCTAGCACTACCAGATCTGAAATTATAATACAAAGCTGTAATCATCAAACTACTTAGTATTCATTTAAAAAATAGAAAAATGAATCAGTAGAACAAATTAAGTACAGAGTGCAAAGAAATAAACAAACACAGTAGCATAATGTTAGATCCAAAAATGGTAACTCCTGGGTTAAGGACTCACTTATAAAAACTGCTAGTATAGTTAGAAAGTGGTCTCATGGAAATTAGGTTGAGAACATCTCATATCATTTACCACAATAAATTTCAAATGGATACAGGACTTAGCTATAAAAGACCACATCACAAACAAATTAGAAGACCAAAGCAGAAAAAGCTATTAATAACCAGGGATAAAAGAAGAGTTCATGACCAAACAAGGAATAGAAAAGATTACATAAGATAAAATGGATGGTTTTGATTAAATAATTTTTTTAAAAAACGTAAGCAAAAGCAATCCAGTTAAAACTAGGAGAAATGCTTAACTGGGTGAAAATCTTTACAAGTTCTTCTGATAGAGCCCTGTTATAAAAATGTTTAAGGAATCGCTTCAAACATAATAATCGCTTCAAAAATAATAAGAGCTATTCCCAATAGACAAATGGTCAAAACAAGTCCATTTCTCAAAGAATCAACAGACTACCAATCAGACATATAAAAAAAAGAAATTTCTCAAAAACTCTATTAATTAAACATAAATTAAGAAAACTCTTGAGTTTCTACTTTATAATTATCAGATTATAAGAAACATAATAGTTTGGGGAATGGCCATGGAAAGATCTACATACCATTGCATTGTTGGTGGAGCTATGATTTGGTACAGCCATTCTCAAAATCTTTTTGGAAACATGCCCCCAGAGTAGCAAAATTACGCATATTTCTTGTCTCAGTGAAACCAATAATAGGTCTATTACCCCAAAGAGATAAAAGAAAAAGGATTCACATGTACAAATTCTTTATTTAAACGTTAGAACTAGAAGAAAAGGAAGACGGGGAACAAATAATTAAGGAATGGCTAAATAAGAAAGATATAGTATATGAGTGTAGTGGGTTATTATGACAACCTGAGGTAATAAACAGGATAGTTTCAAAGTAATATGAGACTTGTGTGAATAGGGTGAAGTGAGAGAACCATAAAAACAATATTATAAAGAAAAAAAATTTTCAAAGACTTAAAAATAATCAACGTGATGGCTGATTACAACTCTAGAGAACTGATGATGATTTGAGTTAGCCAACTCCTGATAGAGAAGTGATAGATTCAAGATGCAGAATGAGACATACCTTTTCAGGCATAATCAGTGTGAGGATTTATTCTCTTTGATTACATTTCTTTGTAAGAACAATTTTGTTTTTCTTTTTTCTTCAATTACAGAGGGTGAAATTTTAAGAGGGATTGATAGTACTAATGTTGCAAAGAAAAGAAAAGGAAGAAAAGAGATTCATTATTTAAAAGAAAATGGACAAAAAGAATTGGTAGATGTTTAGAAGAAAATAGACAAACTGGAACTTTGAAAGTAACATGTTGAATTTATTATATATGGATGAACTCTCTACCAATCAGAGCTTCCAATGTTGAAATCGACTTTGTTGAGTGCTAGAGAGTTCTCTATCATAGGAGGTCTTCAAGAAATGGCTTGAATGATCACTGGCCAGGGTTGTCTTTGGCATAATTCACGCTTTTGGGTGAGGTTAGATTGACGACTTATCTGATTCCTTCCAACTCTACAGTTTAATAAAGTAACAATAAAGAATTGATTAAACAAAAATATTACATGGGAAATTAATTTTACAGACAGGAAATGGAAAAGACAAAAAAGCCAAGACCCACAATCAATTAACAGGCACTTGTTAGATACTTATTTTGTGCTAAGCACTGTGCTAAATGCCAAGGATATAATGAAAAAGCAAAAATAAAAATGTTCCTGCCTTTAAGGAGCTTACATTCAAATGGAGGAAAAAACATAAGCTAGGATGCTCAAGAAAATATAGATTAGGAGAAAGATAGCCTCAGAGGAGAAGAATCTCAGAAATTTAAAGCTAGAAGGGACTTCGGTGGACACTGACCCCAACCTATACCCAAAAGGTATTTCCACTTAAATGTACATGATAAGTAGTCATCTAATCTCTAATTAAAGAACTTCAATGAAGGGAAAATATCACCTTTTTTTCTCTCTTAAATCCTTACCTTAGGTATTACAATTTATACCAAGTATCATTTCCAAGGCAGAAAAAAGGTAAGGGCTAAGTAATCAGGATTCAGTGAGTTGCCCAGGATCACATAGCTAGGAAGTGTCTGAGGTCAAATTTGAACCCAAGACCTCTTGTCTGCAGGCTGTCTCTCTATCCAGTGACCCACCTAGCTGCTCCAAAAAGTTATCACCTTTCAAAGCCACTCCTATTTTTTTTAGACAGCTCTGAATTTTAGTATATTTTCCCTAGCATCAAACTCAAATTCTCCTGTTTATAACTTTCATCCATCGCTAGTACCACTGTTCAGCCATGGGAGCAAAAGACCATAGAATTAAAATAGGAAGAGAGCTCAGAGGCCATTTAATCTAATTATCTCACCTTATATATAAGCCAACTAAGTCATAGGAAGGTTAAATGCCTTACCTCAGATCATATTGATTGGAAGTGCAATAGTAAAGATTTGAACCCATGTCCTCTGATTCCAGGATGAATGTTCTTTCTACACTGATCTTTCCCAATCATGGACCCTATAGAGACAAAGCAGTGATGGTTGCTTCTTCCTTTACCCAATGTGGAAATTAAATGGGTTATATTTTTTGCTCCTGGGAACTACTACAGAAAGAGCCCAAAACTTAAGTATATATTAATGCGAGTCTATCGTTCTTGCTTCTGCAAGAATGATATCAATATCAATATTTACCAAGGTCCTCTGTGAGGTCTAATGGAGAAGGTTGTTAAGATTTGCTAGGACAATAGAAGACTTCATGAAAGAGGATGCATTTATCTTGGGCATTAAAGGAAGTGATTTAATATAATAATATTTAATAAATTTAATAAAGTAGTAATTTAATATGAAAATATGGGAAGGGAAAGTAGTTTTGGCAGAGACAACCAGTTAAGGAAAGGAAGGATGGCATGATAGATAATACAATCTGTTTCCATGAAGCAATTATTCAATTTGACTGGAACAAAGGGAATATAGAGGAATAATAGTTGTCTAGGTGACCTTGGGAAAGTCACTTCATGTTCCAAAGCCTCAGTTTCCTCATCTATAAAATAGGAGAATTGAACCAGATGGTTTCTAAGATCCATGGAACTCTATGCTTTCCATAGAAGGGGATCTGGCAGCAAGCTCTGTCCCCTGCAATATAATCTTGTAGCCACCAGGTGGGGGCAGAGTTGTTCTCTCTACTAAGAAGTCTAAAGTCACTCATCTTTTCCTTGAAAAAATAAGTTTCTCTCTATGAAAACAAGTAAAAATTAGATTATTAAGTAAAATAAGTACTTGTGATACAGGGTCAGTTTTCATGTTTTGGTTCACAAGGCTCAAGAGAGTGAATGGATTGAAAGGAGACATGAGTGGAGTTGGAGGATCTGGGTTTGAATCCCATGTAGGTCACATTATTTGGATGGCAGTGGGCAAGTCATATCTCCTATATTGGTCTCAGTTTACTAATCTTTAAAATAGTGCAGTGAAACATATGATCTCTCTGATCTTTATGTGACCTCTAAATTGACTTGGAATGGATTTGGCTTATTATTCCAACCCATTGAGAACTTTTTGAATTCTGACTCTCAGCTTTGGTTTGCTTATAAATCTGAGAACTATGCCTGCACCTGAGTCATTGATAAATGTGTTGAATGGAACAGGGATAAAGACAATCAACTGTAATCTCCCAGAGGGCAGGAAAGCTTTCTTATTCTTTGTTTCTTTGTCTTTCTTTGTTTCTTTGTCTTTCTTTGTTTCTTTGTCTTTCTTTGTTTCTTTGTCTTCCTTCCTTCCTTCCTTCCTTCCTTCCTTCCTTCCTTCCTTCCTTCCTTCCTTCCTTCCTTCCTTCCTTTCTTTCTTTCTTTCTTTCT
>NC_058135.1:234449553-234477738 GCF_016433145.1 Gracilinanus agilis | reverse complement strand
TGAGAGAAGGAAGGAAGGAAGGAAGGAAGGAAGAAAAAGAGAGGGGAAAGAAAGAGAGAAAAAGAGAGAGAGGGAGAGAGAACAGAAGAAATTGAGAGAGAAAATTAAATCCATGTCCCCCTAGACATGGTTCCTTCACCCCACCCCCCACCCCAGGAACTGTGGAATTAGATATTATTTGGAAAAGAAGCCTAAGCCATAGCTCAGACTTGAATTACCAATGATCTTTACATGCAATGCCAACTATGAATTAGATATAATCCCTAGCAGGAGAACTACTAGCATTTTACTGGTCTGTTTACCCTTTCTCCTCTTCTCATCTTCTCTATCTCCCCTGGTTTCATAGACTTTTTTGTTTGTTTGTTTGTTTTTTGTTTTTTTTTAAACCCTTAACTTCTGTGTATTGGCTTCTAGGTGGAAGAGTGGTAAGGGTGGGCAATGGGGGTCAAGTGACTTGCCCAGGGTCACACAGCTGGAAAATGTCTGAGGCCAGATCTGAACCTAGGACCTCCCGTCTCTAGGCCTGACTCTCAATCCACTGAGCTACCCAGCTGCCCCCTGGTTTCATAGACTTTTAAGGATTCTAATACAAACTGAGGACACAGTGAATTAGGAGTCAGCAAACATCTATCAAGCACCTACTATATGCCAGGCACTGTACTAAACAAAGGGGATACAAGAAAACAAAATAGTGGTCCCTACCTTCCAGAATTTCTCATTATAGTGGGAAATTCAATATGCAAACAACCATGCCCAAATCATATACATCCTGAGTAGATGGAAGGTAATCTCAGATGATTTTTTTAAGCCAAGGGACTTCTGGAATATAGAACTTTGGTTCCTTTGGTCATTGGTGAGGATGTAGAGTAAGATGCTTCCTATGTGCTAGTGTGGTTCTAAAGTTGTCATATAGAATCACAGAATTTAGAGTTTCAACTATAGCAGTCATCTAATTCAAACAACTCTTTTTGCAAGTGAGGAAAATTATTCTACAAGAAGTAAGTTGATTTGCTCAAGTTAATTGGCAGAGGAAAGATTTGAACCCAGGATGTGGCTGAATCCAAAGATTTTTAACTAAGACAAAATCCAGGGCTCTTCCCTGTGAAATAAAATGTTTAGAGGTTCTTTGGGGATGAAGATATTTTACATATAAAGGGAAATAATATGTTAACTTGATATTAGCTTTTTGAATAATTAAGAGAGATTTCAGAAGATATCTAATCTAACCTCCCATGCAGTCCATAAAGCCCCACCATCCTCATTCTGAAATGGCAGTCCATTTGGCCTTTTCTTGAATATCTACAGCTTCCATGTAGTGAAATGACTTACCTGGGAGATGCCCTATTCTACTTTCAGAAAGCTTTACCAGTTAGAAAGTTTTCAATTTGTTGAGAACATGTCAGTCTCCTTATAACTTCAACTAAATAATGCAAAAGTTAAAAAGGCTCTTTTAGAAGTCAACCAGTCTAAATTTCTTTTATCTTCCAGATGAGGAGACTACAGGTCATGACAAAGAGTAGAACCTAGACCTAAATCCAGGTTTTCTGCCTCCAGTACAAGTTTCCTCCTTGGTGGACTGTTCTCTGGGATCAAACAGAATACACTGAGCTAAAAGTTTTTTTCTCCCTCCTCAGTAGCCAATACTAGAGAGTTTAGAGAAAGTTAAGATGCTCTAATATACTGTTGATGGGTGTGTGACTTGGTCCAACTGGCAATGCAAGAAAAATTATTAAATCGTCTCTACCCTTTGACTTGATCAATAGCTACCTACCTTTGGAAGTCTTTAAGTGGAGGATGAATGATTATATCAGAAACATCATTAGGAAAATTCCTCTTCAAGGAAGTGTTAGACTAGATGGCCCTTAAGTTGTATCTTGACTTTACTACTTTCTTACTGTTTGACCTTGGGCAAATCACCTAACTTTGCTGAGTCTCTATTTCTCATCTCTAAAATGAAGATGCTAAACTAGATGACCTCTAAGGTTCCTTCTAGCTTTAGATCTGTGATCTAATAACCCATGATTTTCTACACCCCTGAGGTTTAATGATAGAGAAAATATTTGAGGATACCTATGTATCTTTGGAATGGCTGCAATCATTGGAAAACCACTATGATAAAAAAAGGAATCATTTACTAGGAGATCTACAACCTTCTTATAATAATGACATACCATAAGGATACAACACTGCACAGAAAACAAGCCTGAACATGTCACTTCCCTAAATTAAAAAGCTTCAGTGGCTCCCTATTTCCTCTAGAGTGAAATAAAAACTCTTCTGGCATTAAAATCCCTTTACAATCAGGCTCCAACCTTTCTTGCTAGAATAATTTCACATTATTTCCCCTCACATACTCCACGTCCCTTTGAAACCGTCTATTCCTTGGATACACCACACCATCAACCCCCTATTTGTCTTTGTAGGCTACCCCAATGACTAGAATGGTCACCCTCCTGACTTTGATCTTTTAGAAACCATTTTTTCCTTTCGATTTAGTTTGTCTCACTCATAAGAGACCTTTTCTAGTTTCCCCAGGTATAGGCAGCTCTCCTCCATCAAAAATGACTGAATTTCATTTGTATGTATGTGTATTTACTTATTTCTATGCCAACTCAAGCTTATTATTTATTTATAAAATATAATGAACTTCCAAGTTTGATTTTAGTCACTTTATTGTGTCTTTTTAGGCATCTGATCACCATTTTTTTTCATTTTGTAGCAATATGATGCATTATTTCCATTTTATTCCATAGTAAGCATTGATTGATAAATGCATTCTCCTTAAGATAAACTTTCTGTAATTTCTGGTGTCAATGAACTGATGTTGAATTGAAATTACAAACTCCTTTGTCTCTGTAAACAAGCTCAGTAGTTTATCTGCCACTCTTATTTGACATATTCTTGTTTAAGGTCATGAATATAACCAATGTTTTGATTCTCCTTTGAGATCCTAGTCTCTTCCAAGATTCCATCCTGACAAAAACCAACTTTGGCTATATTCTACAAATCCAAAACTTTGTAACTGTCAACAATCTTTACTATTGTTTCATGAAATAAAGTCTGATTCTTCCAAAAGTATTTCTGTAAAGTTTAACCTGTTTGCTGTATTCTCCAAGAACATCTCTTAATCCTCCATTCTTGATGAGGAATTATCATTAACTTTACTGCACCAAAAGCATATATTAAGACTAGTATTGCCTACATGTAAATTTCTCAAAATGTGTCCCTCCCCTTGACTTTTGACTTCATGATATCAGCCAATACTTTGACATAAACAGCCCCAGATTTTTCCTTGATAACTTTATGCTTGATGTGTCTGTCTGAAGAAGAGTAAAGTGTTTAAAAGCATTGCCTTTGTACATTTGGACAGTCTGACCTCCATATTCAAGCTCAAAGCCTTTCAGTCTCTATTTCTCCTTGGTACACAATAAGAAATTTAAATTAAAGGAGTCTAAACAGAATGTTGTTATCAAAGTCAGAAGGATCTACAAGAGGAAGCAGAAGGACAATATATTTTTCAATGGATCCATATAACTTGACATCATTTAGTTATATTGATATTTTAGTACAATTTCCTCTTTGACCTGAAAGCCATATTCAGTTCTCTTCAGGAGTAATGACAAATGAGTTAAGACTAGGTAGAACCATAAACTTGCTTAAACTATCTACAAAGAAGAATTCTTGCTTCATAAACATTTCTTCTTGACATTATTGTAGTGATAGAATGTTTTAAAACAGTGAACATTTTCCATGCAGACAACAAATACTAGATTAAATACTGTCATTATTTTCCTTGGATCTCTTTGCAGTATGTGACTAAGCAATGAATATAGATCTGAGTCAAAGTGATAATGAGATATTCTTTACTCCACCTTGCCCCTGGGACTAACTATTTGTTACACCCTTTTTGCTCTTCATATAGTGTTATTATATAGACGTGTATATATACACACATTTAGAAACACATATATGTGTACATTGAACAATACCAGTTGAATGCTTTATATGCAATATATAATTTTGTGCTTTACTTATATTTAGTATATTCCTCTTTTCATAATAAATATGAAATGTTTTCTGTTGAGAAAGAAGGAATCAGGCTTGCATCAGAGATGAAGCTGGTAAAGTGTTTTCCTAGTAATTCATGCATAATTGTAAAGCATTGAAGCTAATAATTATAGATCTTATCCAGACCTGCAATGCTCTACTTTTGCTGAGAAGCTTGAGTTCCAGTGCCCTACCTTGTAATAACTATTCTATTACTTATTATATTAATAATATACAAACTTTTGTTATTTTGCAAACACAAATCCAATTTGCATTTTCATTGTATTAGGTTTATTTTGGTCATATAGATAATCAGAAATTACCCATATTCTCTTTATTTGGAGAGTGTCTCTGTCCTTTAATTTCTCTGTTTCACAAATTTCTACCTATAGTAGAGTTTTTCTCTTTAATTGACTGTGGGATTATTTATTTTGTTCTCTATAATGCTATCACTCCTTGAATCACTTCATTCTTATGGTTTTTACTTTTGATCACTCATTAAGGATATCAATAATTTAAATATTTTTATTCTTTTGGATTCGCATTTTTTCTTTTTTATCATTTTTAATTGGGTGACCTGTTATTCAAGTTTTCTATCAACTGGATACTGATGTAGCCATTCAATGAGTTTCTAGGTTTTCAATAAACTTCTCAAGCTACTTCTGCCACAGCGGTATCAGTTGTCCAGACTTGGAATTCATATATAGATCCACCTTTCCTCTTATTTGTCCTTATCATGGCAAGAGCAAGAGAACTGTTGTACATAAACTCCAAAATGTTTTTATACTCTTTGTCAAATATTTTTGTTGTGATCATTATTACAGATCTTAAATATTACTCTGTTTTTTGGTAGAGTTGCTCTATAGGCTGGATTCATGCCATCAAACTCAAAGGGAACTTTTCAAAATTCCATTCTCAGTAGGTCTATCTCTTTTTCAAAAATTAAGACTTCATTTTATTTCCTTTGTGAATTTTTCTCTAGTGTAACAAATGTGTGTTTTGTTTCACAACATAATGAATGGGAAAATATATATTACATGATAATTTATGTCCAACATTACCTGTCATTAAGAAAAAGAAATTCATTAGGGATACATCAGGACTGATTTGAGGATACACCTCAGACTGGAGTTTCATGGAGGACAGATCTGGGCTGACCATATACAAAAATTACCTCATAGACTAGGAAAACTTCTTGAATATCTCCAGTCCAAGTGTTATATCTCTGGAACTGGTAATCTTGAGACAATATGCTCTGAATATGGCTTTCAGGTCAAAGAGGAAATTGTACCAGAATATCAATGTAACTGGATGTTGTCAAATTATATGGTTTCCCTTAAGGAAACTATGGATTATAGAATCCAGGCATAAAAATGATTGTTCTAAAATGAGGTCTATTGCTTTTGACTCTATTGAAATGGTCTCCCTTTAAGGGGAGATATAAGCTTATAGTACATATTCATGAAAAAAAATTGACAATAACATTTCTTAAAGGTTAATACAGCTATGTCCCCAAATAATATTTTTCTACCACTCCTTTTTTTTTCTTGATAAGAAACGCTAAAATAATGTTCTACCATCAGCTTATTTTTCCCTGATAACAAACTCCCCCAAAATAATATTTTATCCTGATCCCTCATATGAAACTTGTCCAGCTCCATCCAATATCAGAGTGTAAGAACTCCACCCACAGAAGAGTTATTTGGAGTACACAACTCCCCTCTAGGAGGAGGAAACCTTACTTCTAGATCACCCCCCTTTTCTGCTGAATGGACTCCCATCTATGTTCTCTCCAAAGCAGTGCTACCCTTATATGAACTATACTCTATGTTAGTATGTATCTCTGAGTTGTATATTGGGCTCTTCTTCCTTTTCCTCTACTTCCAGCTCTTCCACATTTCTTGTTTTACATGTTATTCTCAGCATCCAAACTCATTCAGAGGTTGTTTTCTTTCATTGTCTCTGGCTGGTCCATGACTGACATAAAACTCACTATCTCACAAAGAATAAAGAATCCAAATTTAGGGGAAAGGTGCCTAAGTATCTATTTGTGAATACTAGGGCATCAAAATAGTGTTAGGAGATAACTGAACTGATGAAGATCCCTGAGATCATTGCATGTATAGAAATAAGATGAAGGGACTGGAAATGTTAATTCTGGAGAAGAGAGGGCATATGTGGGACATGAAAATGGTTTTCAAGTACTTTAAGGACTAAATATAAGAGAAATTGAACTTATTCTGTATTGTTCTAGAGGGCATAACTACAATTTATGAATGAGAAGAAGCTTCCAAGAGACAGATTTTCATTCAATGTGAGGGAAAACTTCTCAACAATTAGAATTATCCAAAACTAAAATGGGCTGCCTCTGGGTTTAGGAGATTTCCTTGCCCTGGAGACCTTCAAATAGAAGTCAAGTAGGCTCTTGCCAGACATGGAGAGGAGAATCTTCTTCAGGTATGTCTTGGACTAGATGATCAGTGAAGTACCTGCCAAATCTGAAACTGTGAGTCTGTGACCTCTTAGACATAGCCTTAGATTAGCCTAACACACTTGAATCAATATGTTCATTGTACACAGTCTGATTTCTTTTCAAAGTGACCTAAAGTCTTCAGGTCTGTGTCCCTGAGCTAAATATTTGTAAAGGATCATGGTCTCTTTTTTTCTTTTGGCTTCTCCAAAGCTCTGGAAAAATAACTCACTGAGACAGACACTGCACCTCACTTCCCTACTCCCGAAAGACCATTCCAATACATCTCATGTGGGTACAGATATGGATTATTCTCAGTGTCTGATGATCTATATCAGATGAATCCTGTTAGAATAAGTATTGCTGAAGACAACACTAACAGAGGAAAGCACAGCTTTTACATGTAATTCTTCATGAGGAATCAATGGAGACTATATCAATAGGATGACTGCATGATGAATATTGGATAGGTCAGAGGAAGACTTGAAAGGCTTGTCTGGGTATTGATCAGTGATTAGTTTTCTAAAAGACAGCCAAGTTATAAAGCCCAAAGTTCCAGTTAAGTGAGTGACAGAAACATGAATCATAGAATTATGGGATCTCATGGCTAGAAGGGACCTCCAAATTTATATTAATAATAACTGATATTTACACAGTGATTTACATCATCTCACTCAATCCTCACAACAACTCTAAAAGAAAGGTATGGCCAGAAATAATATTACTGATTTGTGGATGGAGAAACCACAAGTGCAAAGGGTTGAGTGACTTACCCATAATTTCTTAATAACTTTTAGATGTGAAATTTGAACCCAAGTCTTCATGACTAAGTCTAGGGCTTTATCCAATTTAGTGAACCTATACCTAAAGCATGAAAAACTTATATAACATTCTAGAAAAGGGTTGCACATATATTTGCAACATCTGAAATTTCTTCAATTTTAGTATTCAGATTTACCTACTTCTACAACTTGAATCCCTATTTTATTTAATCTAGGTTAGGGACAAAGTTCTTTCTGATAATTGCTCTGCATTACACTCTTACACAATTTGGAGATGAGAATTTTATTGATCAAAAGTATTATATGAAATATATAAGTTTCTGCTTGGATATCTCCAGCAATAGAAGCTCATAAGACAGTGAGTTCTTTGTCAGTCTTGATATACTATAGTATAAAAGAGCACTGAATTGGGAGAGACAAAACCTGAGATCCAGTTGGATCTCCCTAGATTACTTTGGGAAAGTCATTTGTTCTCTCCGAGACTCAGTTTCTGAATCTATAAAATAATGATAATAATACTACAGGTGGAATAATAGGTAGAAAACTAGCTGCCTAATTAAGAAGATCTGGGATCAACTCTAGCTTCTGATGCATATTGCAATATGACTAGAGGAAAGTTAGCTAGTTTCTCTGTGCCCTTAAGCAACTCTCTAAAATGGTACATTGCAAAGAAGTTGTTAATCTGTATTGATGGTAGGGGAGTGGGGGATCAGATTCCTCACTGGGGAAAAATGAAATCAAATGTCCAAACCCCCTAAAATATAGATATCTATCTATATCTATATCTATATCTATATCTATATCTATATCTATCTATCATCTCTTCTACCCACTTATCAGCTTTAAGATCTTTCCCTTATCAAACAGGAGCCAAAAGTAGGAACCAAAGATCAGTTAAGCTACACACTAAGGTACCCAAGAGCAGGTTGTCCTCTTTTTAGTATGATAGCAATTCATGTTTCTATAATGCTTTCTGGTTTACAGTACACATCCTTTGAGAAAGGTAGAGAAGCACCAAGGGCTTTTCTACTTAAAACACTGTCCTTCTGAACATTATCCCTAACTCCTAAACACAGAAACAATTTCTATAGCTGAAAAAAAATCACTATCACTTGTCAAATTATTGCCCGAGGTTATGCTTGCCTTCTGATGATGACTAATCTATGCTCCTGTGGCCTGGTTCTCAGATGAAGGGCAAATAGTCTATTGCCAGGATCATGGTCAAAGCCATCCTCTCTTGGTAGAAACTGTCAGATATCTTATTCCATAGACAGAAGCCATCAAGAACTCTAATCATTCCAACACTACAACGAATGATCAAGAAGAAAGGCCTCTTAACATAAAAAATAGGAGTTGTCATTAAGTCTGGACATAATATGTGAGAAAGAACATTGACAAGATGGCATGCATCCAGAAGAGAAAGAGTAGGATGGTATTGAAACTGGAAACTATGCCATATGAAAAAGACTAAAGAGAGTGTTTAGCATGTACAACAAGCTTATCCTGTATGGTTCAATAAGGTAGAATAAGGACCAAAGAACAGTGTCTTCAAAGGGGTGGATTTTGCCAACATATAAAGACTGTTATATTCATAATGTGGGAAGTGATGGATGCCACCTTCACTGACAGGGATGGCAGTTGAAAGACTCAGAATGTTCCCAGGTGCCATGAGCCAGGGACAAACATCGGTTGGCCCCACAGTATAAATACTCCTGACAGCCAGTTTGAGGGAGGTCTCTCTGGAGGCCTCTGGACAGGAGTCTCTGGACTGGGAAATCTCTGAGTGGGTGGCTGAAGGGTGGCAGGGAGGTCTATGAAGAAGAGGGTAGGAATAACTCTGAAGCTATTTCCTGATAGACTGTGAGAGCTAGTGCAACACCAACACTGATAGTGAGAAAGCTGAGAGAATAAGATCATCAATACAGCTGCCTCACTAGCTTCCCTACTCTCTGGCTTGGCTGTGGCCAGGTCTGGCCAGAGGTAGTGGGAGTGAGCAAATCTCCAGCTTCCACCTGATCAATAGCCTCCAGTCCTGATTGTCAACTAATTTATAGATAATAGATCAATAGGGTTTCCAATCTTCAATCCTTGACCTTGTTATCCTTTCCCTGTTTATAGATAAAGAGAATTTAACAATAAGTACCTTCCTGAGTGGTCTTTATATCATGGCCCTTAGGAAGGGAGTCAAATGCAGTCAAATCCTAAATGTTATCCAAGGCAAATCAATAGCCATTGATTAATTGATTAATAATACTAATCTATCTAACCCCAGGTTGGACCTGGAAAGATTACTCATCTATCTAACCTCTCGAGGGTCATTACTTGGGCAGCTATTATAAAGAAGGGAATAGCTTATAGCAGCAGTCAGGGTGACAAGGGTAGGTGTTCCTCCCACCAATTGCAACTGAGGAGATCATAGATAGATACACATCATCAACATCATTTTACATCTGTACATCTCCCTTGGACTCCTTTTATTTATAACAAGACTGGCAGCTGGGTAGTTCAGTAGAAAGAGTGCTGGGTCTGAAGTCAGGAAGACTCATCTTCACGAGTTCAAATCTGGCTTCAGACACTTACTAGCTGTATGATCCTGGACAAGTCATCTAACCCTGTTTCCTTAGTTCCATGTTCGTAAAATGAGCTGGAAAAAGGAAATGGCAAAACACTCCCAATATCTTTGCCAAGAAAACCCCAAATGTGGTCCGAAAGAGAAGGATATGCCTGAAAATGACTGACAAAAACAACAAAAATGATGAAATGGAAAGCTATTTCTTATCAATTTAATAATCAGAGCTATCTAGTTGTGGGATAGGCTGCCTTGTAAGGTAATGAGCTCTCTGTCCCGGGATGATTAACTATCAACAAGGTAACTTGTCCCTGAGTAGTAGGTGGTTTGGCATCTCAAGTAGTTCTAAAAGTCTATTCTTCTGTCACTATGGATTGGGACTTATTAAGAATGTAAAACCCCAGCATTAGCTCTTGAAAGTGTCTTTCCCACTTTGCCTTCAATGCCATGGGATTGGGGTAGAAAGGTGAGAGATGAATGACAGACATTAAGCTGTGGCTCAGTAATTCTGTAACAGAATATAGGACAATGTGAAAGCAGTGAAGTCAAAAAATAGAAGGCCAGACCCAGCTCTGTAGAACTGCAGAAGTCTGCTCAAATGGCTTGAAAGAAAAATAGAGGTTCAGATTTCAGCCCTTGGCCTGGAAAAAAAAAAAATATATATATATACATATAAAACTGGAAAGGCTCCTGAAAAGGTAGCAACAAGAGAACACTTGGGATCCAAAATTTACAAAGTTCATAAATATTACTTGAGGGGGAAAGGAGGCCTGGGAGCCAAAACAAACTCCTTTGTTGTCCATCTGCAACCTCTTCATTAGGGAGCTAATCCAAGACAATCCAGCTTTATCCAAGCCAAGTTTAAGAAAATAGATGGATGGCTAATTGAATATCCTGAGACTTTGCAAAATCCTATCCTCTTTCCTGAGATACGTACCAATCCAAGGAATAGGAAAATTGTTCAATTCCTTGATGCAGAGATCCCCTCCCATCCTACATTATTCCAAATTAATGCTAAGGCCAGTTAATTGATTGAGAGTCGTTCATTAAGCACCTAGTATATGCCAAGAACCATACTAGGCACTGGAATATAGATAAAATAAAATGGTCCCTGTCCTTAAGAAGTTTACAACCTAAGGAGGAGATAATATCTGCACACGTAAGCATATGTAAAATATATATAATATAAAAGCAAGGTAATTGGGAGGTGGGTGGAGGTAGGAGACCATAACAACTGGGAAGATCAGGAATCTTCATGTAGGAATTAGTATTTGAGCTGGGGTTTGAAGGAAATTAGGGGCAGAAATGAAAAAGGAATGCATTGCAGGAATGGAAGAAAACCCAAGCAATAGCATGGAGAGGGATGAGATATAATAAGTGAGGAAAAGTAAGAACCCTAGTTTTATTGTACTATAGAGTAAATGAAAAGGAAGTAACATAACATAAACCTGGAAAGGTAGGTCAGAGCCAAGTCATGAAGTGTCTTTAAAGTCCAACGACCTCCAGCTATCAGGAGGTAATTTTCTCACTAATGAAAACCAAGGCAGGGACTTAAAATCCTTGATTACAATGGCTACCATTTTGTAGTACAAATGCCTTATATTAGTGGTACAAAGCAGAAGGGTCAGTTGCTAGAGTATCAAGTTACTAGATTAACTAGCAAACAGGGGTGAACATAAGGTAGGGGAAAGGTCCCAGGGCCAAAATTTTAGGGTAAACATTTTGTGGAGACAAGATCCAAAGAACAAGCAATAAATAACTCTCCAATGAGATAACATGTAGAGCATTTTGTATGGTTTAAATGCTACATAAATACTTTTTTATTGAAAAATTGTATTTAATTAATTTAGAATATTTTTCCATGGTTACATGATTCATGTTATTTCCTTCCCCTCCTTCCTCCCTCCTGTAGCCAATGAGTAATTCCACTGGGTTTTATATATTGCTACATAAATTCTATCATCATCATCATATCATTATCATTAATATTATTTTTGCTGTTACTATGAGTAGAGTTCCAAGGAACTAGGCTCCAATAGAGTATAAGCTTAGGCAAAAATGTGTCCTGGAAATCATGGGGCTCAACATGGCGAGCACCTCCACATCCTTTAAAACCCCAGTGGTGGTGCTCTCCTTGTCTCTCTAAAGAATCTTCAGCTGTGGACAGCTCCTGGCCATGACAGTCTTTATCATATGGAAAACAGATGTGTCTGAGTCCAATGGCCTCTAGGTACTATGACATACTACAGTTGCCTAAAGTACTTAGAGTCAGAGAAGAATTGAAATAAATAATTCATAAAAGAAATAAAGTTAAACCTACAGTTTTGTGTTAATCCTAGAACAGGCATTTGTAGTCAAAAGATTTAATTTCTAACCCAGGCTCCACCACTAATGAGCTACCTGACTTTGGGCAAGTCATTCCTTCTCTAAGCCTTAGTTTCCTCATCTATAAAAAGAAGGGGTTGGGATAGATGGCTTCTAATTCCTTCCCTCCCCCCAACATTCCATAATCTTCTAATATCTATATCTGATAGACTTTAAGAGATATATTGTACATTAGGTCAGAGATCAAATGACTTGAAACTTATCCTGAGTATTGATGACTAATCTTGTGTATACCAGCATGGCAATTCTGCCTAGAAGCATATTACTTACCCAATAATCCATCTAAGCTCCTTGTACCCATTATAGCCATTGATGACAATCCATCCTCATCATCCTATTGATCTGAAGTATGAGCCTCAGTAACTGACAACCATCCCAATGATAAAAATGATGACAATATTTTATGGGAGATGTGTAATACCATATACTTAGACATTTATATTTTCATTGCTAAAGGCCTCAAGTAAATACACTTTGGAGTATCTACTCATGAAAACAGAAAATCCATACATTTCCAGGACAAATGCCCCTCCAGACAATTCGACAAAAGCATATTGCAATACCCCACTGCCTTTCCTCACTATATCTCCAAATCTTAGCTAGTCATCAAAGTTTAGCTTTAGCGTTGCCACTCTCTGGAAGCATTCCCTGACCACCCTAGACTAACAATGATCTTGTCACTCTATTCTGTTAGTAGAGGTGCTTTATAAATGTCAGTTGTTGTTATTGAATTTACTACTTGTTGTTGTTGTAGTCATTTTCCATCAAAGACCTCCTCCCATCCCTAATTGTATTTGTGGAGTTGATCCTGGGTCTTAAGGGCTATGCTCATGGAATATAGTTCCCATCAGCATCTATTATGTTGGAAAGTAACAGACTATGTTTTCTGGCCAGGGAACAGCCTAGCTGGCAAAGAGGCTCACATTAGTAGACTGGTCATCTAATGCTTAATTCTTTGGTCATGGCAACCTATGAAACAAAGAGCATAAGAAATGGTCCTCAAGATTATAAGGACCCCTTTGAGTCCTGCAATGGTAGGAGAGGAGAACCCCAAAAAGGAGGGACAGAGCATGCTGAGAATTGGACATTTGGACAATTCATAAATATTTTTGTTAGCTTTCTAAAAATGATAACCTTGTGCAATGAGTTGTCATACTGCCAGAGAAACTGATGCTCTGAAATAGATATTCTTGCTATAAATGAAACTAGGAGACAAAAGGAACTATATTCTGCTACTACAGGGCATAATGACTGATTTGTGGAATCTTTTCAATAGGACAAATAGTTTGATAGGGTAGATTTTATCCTGCATCCAAAGATAACAAGAAAAATATTATCTCATGGAGAACTGGGACATGACATATTGCAGTGTTCAAAATGAATATTTTAAAGGAGGCATTCTTAAAAATAAAAAGATTATATGCCAACATCTCAGTACAATTTGCAGTCACAGGTTTTGATCAAATGGCAATGGAGAGATGTATAGTAATTGTCAATAGGCTATCAATGAAGAACAGCCAAAGTTCATATTTAAAAAAAAACAATCTAAGAGATGTACGCTCAGAAAAGGAGATGGGCTGTGACAAGGGATAACAACAAATGGTTAGCCTTGATATGTCAAGAGTCCTAGAGGAAGATCTTTAACAGATAGGATAAACTCTTTACTGAGGATTTACCAAGTCATTTAGGATAAGAAGAAAGTTCCTATATCAGTGAGATCTTGGAACCATTGTTGTTATTGTCATTGTTTTCTCATACTTAGTATAAATTGATGCTTAACATGATTATCTGTATTGCCAGAATATGAGACATGATCTTCTAAGCTCTCAGCAAACATGTTGCCTGTTATTGACATTATTATTAACACTAGTTATGTTTGCTACAGTTCTCCAATGATCTTTGATTTCCATGATACCATGTGCCTTCTCCACCATAGCAGAACACAACCTACCTAAGCTTTGTAGACGGTCCTTGACAGTTGCTGCAATCAAAATAATTATCACCCACCAAGCAACTTTCTGGTGATGAGCCTCTCTAAACTTAGCAAGGATATCTCTAAGAATGCAGGGACACAGACCATACTGAGCCTGTAATTTGAAGCCTTCTCAGCTTGATAGAATTTGCCAGATCTAACAATTCTTTGCTGGCACAGTCTTGGCAGAATTGGTGCTACTTCCATGTCCATTGGGGCATAACACAAGGTCTTTATGATAGGAATCTTATGAAATAACAATAACAATTATAATTCACATTTACACAGCACTTTAAAGTTTACACATTTGTCTCATAATAAGATTCTTACAAAATAGGTAGTACAATTATTTCTAATCCCACTTTATAGATAAAGATCACAGGATCATGGCACTTAGACCAGATCGTTGGGTCCAATCATTGCTTCCATTTTAGATGAGAAAACTAGGGTTCAAAAGAACTTAATAGACTTGCCCAAATTCCACATAGTAAGTAATTACAAAATCCATTTTTCTGCACTGTAAACATATTATGTTTTCTGAAGTCCTAGTCTCCAGACCTAGACTCCCATACCTGCCCCCCAAAACAGCTCAGGCCGATCTACCTCTGTTTAATTTAAGCTACTCAGAAACAATGAAACTTCTTTCAATCAACTTCATTTTTTAAACCCTTGCCTTCTGTTTTGGGGTCAATACTGTGTATTGGCTCCAAGGCAGAAGAGTGATAAGGGTAGGCACTGGGGGTCAAGTGACTTGCCCAGGGTCACACAGCTGGGAAAGTGTCTGAGGTCAGATTTCTTTCAATCAACTTTAAAACTTTGCCCAGATCTGTGAAAGTTTTCACAGCATAACTCTAGCCTGGAGTGGAATTTTATGGCCAAATGACTGAATAAATTAAAAGGGGAGTTTGTTTTTTTTTAATCCTGGAAAATGTGACATTGCAGGGAATAGCAGGAGTGTGAACACACTGGTGTAATTTCAGTTTTAGGCACATGAAAACCAAATCCTGCTAATTCCTTATCAGAACTAACTTGTACTTTGGAATCACTTTTTTTCCCCAAGACCTTCCCCTCCTTCTAAAAGGAATTAGGCCAATCATATTTCTTTCCACATTGTGTCATTCCAATGACTGGCTTTCCAGGTCTGTGGTTTTTATTATTAGGAAAGTTGATAAACAGCCATTGAGTTTTCCAAAGACACCCAAATGGATGGTGAGAGAGAGTTTGGCGATACCTTTGTGTCTCTCTTCCCTCAATACTCTTGGCCAACACTTGAAGTTTATACAGATGTTTGGACCTCCCTTCCCATTTGGAGTGCTGGCTCCATTTTGAACACTAGCCACTCGGACCAGGGTGTTGACATTTGTACACTAGGGGGCAGCGTAGTACAATGTTAACTTTTTAAATTAATGTCACATTTGGGTCAAAGAATAGTCCCACTTGTATAAATGGATGTAAAAGCTACAAAGATTTCTTCGGTGGGATTGGGCAACAGTGAGTGTCCCACCCTATTAAAACTTGTTCGTGAAATAAATATGGCATAGTGGTAAATACCAGACATTTAAAAGAGGTTCAAATGCTACCTCTGACATTTATCTACTGTGTAATCATAGACTAGTACCCTCCTCTCTGTGGAACTCAGCTTCTACCAACATAGAATAAAGGGTTTGAAGTAAATGATCTCTGAGTTTAGTTCTCAGGGCTAACAATTATACTTACAACAAAAAGGACAGATTGATCTCCCTCCTGGAGGAAAAGGGAAAGGAGAAGAGGAACAAACACATTGCCATTCTCTAGGTAGTATTGAAGGTATTAGGAGAACAGGTGGTATTTTCCTCTCTGCTGCTGATTAAATGGAAAATATACAGAAGATACAGGACAATTGGAGACATGAATAATTGTGAGGAAGGCGGTATTTATTTGAAAACTAAATTTCTATTTCTAAGTCATGGCTTAAATTGTAGAAATGATATATTCTTGGACAAGTAATGGTCAATTAACAAAAATTTATAAAGATACATTAGCCTGAAGTTTTAGAATTATAATAAAGAATACTTTAAGCTGAAAATGAAAGGGGAGCAAAAAATGTATCATAGGTTAATGTCAAGGCAGACAGATGCCGTAGGAATAACATAAGAAGACTACCAGTAGAGAGGACCACAAATTCTAAGAAAACAATTAAACAAATAGCCTGAGATACTTATATACAAAAGTGCAAAGTATAGGTAATACTATGTGATGAACTAGAACTCAATATAAGAAAGCAAGTTTGACCTCTTTGGTTAACACTGTTTGTTGGAAAAGACTAATGACTGCAACATGGCTGTGGGTGGATATTTCTTATTCAAAAGAAAGAGAATAGATGAAATAGAGTGGAAGAGTATTATGTATTTTTTTAAATTGTGAGGAAATCTCTCATGTGAGGAAATCCAAGAATAAGAGGAGGAAGTATGAGATAAATCTAAGAGAAGACAAAAGGAACTAGAGACAGAAGTGATTTTGTAGGATAAGTTGACCACCTGGACAGAAGGAAGACATAGATGATAAATGTGGGAACATAACATGAAGGCATAACATAGCAGTGATAAGAGAATTCCACTATTTGGACATTTGCAAAGAGAACACTATTTTCTCTGTACAAAAAAACTGAGCAGCCGATATTTGTCAAAGTGAACTGTTGTACAAGAGTTGATTTTTACCAGAGGTCAGAACTGGTGGGAATTGGTGGCAAAAGTGATGAGAATCTTGGAATGAAATAAGCATTTCATCTTATACTTTGAGGAGGGGAAGAGAATGATATCCAGCAAAAATGTGATGATTTCAAAGAAAGGATAGAAAGGAATCTGTGGACTAAAATTCTATAGGGGAAGTTAATCCAGGAGAGAAAGGAAGCTCTCATGAATGAAATTACAAGGTCACAAACAAAAACAATTCCTATGAGAAAAAAAATAATTAAATAGACAATACAGATTGACATGAAAGTCATCAACCAACTTAGATTACTTTTTTAAGATAAAAGTCAAGATATAGAACAGAATATTCATCCAAAAAAAGATACAAGTACAAAAACATACCAACTGCTAAATGCCAGAATTATATTTATCAAGAAATATTTATGATATACCTACTATGTAGTAGACAGTGGGGAATAGAAAGACAAAACCAAAATGAGCCCTGTCCTCAAAGAGCTTACTATTATTATACAAATAAAGAAATAAAAATGGATTCCAGGAACAAGAGAGCACTAACCTTTGGGGATGATTAAGGAAGACTTCATAAAGGAAGTGACATCAGACTGAACCTTAACGGAAGATTTCTGAGAGGGGCAGCTGAGAAAGAAATGTATTGAAGACCAGAGCAACAACTTGTTCCAATGCATCTAGCACCAGAAGTTGAAATGTCAAGTTCTGGGAAAAGCAAGAAAGGCAATTTTGCTGAAATTTTGCTGAGAATATGATGGATAACAGGAAAGAAAACTAGATGAATAGACTAGAATGAGATAAGGAAGAGTTTTAAATGCTCAAAGAATTAGTTATTCTAAAGTCAGTAAGGAACCATTAACATTTTGAGGAATGAGACTCAAATAGGCAGGCCTTAGGAGGAAGATGATTTTAGCAAGTGCTCAGTAAAGAGAGGAGAAAATGAAATCAATGAGGACAATTGGGAGACTATTATAATAGAGTAGGGGGAAACTAGGGTAGTGATTGTGTGAGCAGAGAGAAAGATATGGTGCCCAGAAATGTTGTAGAAGGAGAATTACCAAGACTTGGAAATTAATTTAATACATTTGGGGTGAAAGAATATAAAAGAGAGGTCAAAGAAGAGTTTGTATGCACTATAAGATTCCTTCAAGTCTGAAATATGTATGATTCTGTCCTAGCAAAGAATTCAAGAAATGGTCTCATGATAATTTATTCCTAACAAAAGTATCATAGTCAGAAATAATAAGAGCATGACTGATTTACTATCCCCTGGCTAACCTGAGACCTTAACAAGGAGGGAAAAATCACACTTTTTTCATTACTTCTCACAGTTTTGCTGGCTGGAGTGATAGAAAAAATATTGCACAATTAATTGATTCTTATAGTAAAAAATGTAATAGGGGCAGAAGGTTAAATACATTCATTCAATTTCTGACAGTTTCAAATGTTACCAACTCAATAGAACATGGACACCAAATCCCTTCCTGAATATTCTGAAAATATGCCAGCGGATTTTGGCCAATAGGATATGCAGCAAGGCTAAAGGCAGAATGAGAACCCAGAGCTCCTGACTCCCAGCCTGTGAAAACAGCAGCTGCCTTGCTTCAGGGGGTAATGGGAGATGAACAGGGATGCTATACTTGGGAATACAGAACTAAAGAATTTCAGAACAAGATCATAAAACAGAGATTTTTATAGCTGGGAACAAACTTGTAACATAGCTTCTCAGAGCTGGAAAGGACCTTAAAAGGGAGAATTTGATTTACTTCAAAGGATATTTAGTAAGATCCTACCATGTGTAAGGAAACTCAATAAAGCCATGGAAAATATGAAGACAAAAGCAAAACAGATCTTGCCCCCATGAAGCTTATATCCTACCAGAGACAGGATAGCAGTGGATAATAGAATAAAGACTAAGCAAATATGAGTTCACTTGAGGAAGAAGAAAGCGTCTTACTGGGATACTTTTCCAGGCAAGGGTCTAGAGCACCTTTGGATTTCTTCTGATAACTGTTTTTCTTACACATTTCTTACCCATTGCAGAAAAGGTCAGAACATTTTAGAGGAAATTTGCACTCAAGGTGATTAATATTCATCTATTTTAATTTTAAATTGTATTTGTATTGTTCATTTTACCAGCTTTCACAATTAACACAGATTAATAAAGAGAGAGTAACCAATTTATGCAGCCCTATCTCATGTACTTGGGAAGTTATAAGGTTATGATCAAGATATATTATTCGTCCTCATGGTATTTTCAGTTTAGTAGAGAAATATGATAATTATAAAACATAGTATTACCTTATAAATAAATTAAATTTTTCAAAATTTTTACAAGGGCCTAGGAGGAGTATAGTTACTGACAGAGATATCAGAGAATGCTTAATGGAGGACATGTTAATGATTTGGGCTTTCAGGTATAGTTGGAAATTAAAAAGCAAAAGAGAAGGAACAAGTAAGGAGGCATAGGGAACAGTGTGGGTAAAGCACATAAAAAAAGTGTCTGGGGGACCAAAAGGATTCCAGTTTATTACCTCCTTAAAGTAGTTTCTTAAATGTAGTTTGTGTGATGAGATAGGAAAAATCAAGTGGTTCCAGACTGTAGAAGACCTTAAATGCCAAGTAAGGAAGTTTATAGTGGACTGCATAAGGAATAGTTACTGAAGATTTTGAGTCAAGGAACAGTGAAGCCAAATGGATGCACATGGAAAATTGACTTGAAGATGGTATGAAGGATAGATTGAAGAGGAGACACTATTGTAACCCTTAGAACATGTGGTAATGAGGACTTATACTAGAATAATGATAGTTCAGAGAGAAGCTTAAGAATTCATCAATTTCAGAAGAGCTGAGAAAACCTACATGAACTGATAAAGAGTGAAATAAGCAGAACCAGAAGAACATTGTACACAGTAATAGCAATATTGTGGAATGATCAACTGTGATAGACTTAGCTACTCTCAATGATACAATGATCTAGCACAATTCTGAAGGACTTTTGAAAACAAGTGCTGTCCACCTCTAGAGAAATAACTGCTGGAATCATACAATTTTTCACTTTAGCTTATTTAGATTTTTTCTTGGGGTTTTGAATTCCTATGAATATTCTCTTAAAACAACGAACAATATGGAAATAGATTTTATGTGATTATACACATATAACCCAAATCAAATTGCTCACCATCTCCAGGAAGGGGGCGGAAAGGAAGGGAGACAATTTGGACCTTATAACTTCAGAAAACTTATGTGGAAAATTGTCATTACAAGTAATTGGTAAAACAAAATAACTTTTTTTAAAAAAAAGAGTTTGCATCAAAAGAAGATAAGCCATCAAAAGATATATATTAGGAGGAAGATATAAATCCATATAGTTTTGCTGCCTCCCTGAACCCAGGAAAGAAGGATTATCTAGAAGAAATTAAGATCAAATATTTTCATAAAATTTAAGAATGAGAATTTTAAAAAGGTTATTAAAGTTAGCAAGTAGGAAGTCCCTGGTAATAGTTGAGAGAATAGTTTCACTGGAAGGTTGGGTTTAAAAGCCAAATTTCAAGTGGTTATGCTAAGAATAAGTGGAAAGGAAATGGAGATGTTGGTTGTAGACCTTGACAAAGAAAACTTTTTTGAACTAGGGAGACCCAAATATAATTGTAGACAGCTTCATTGCCTAAACTGAAGCTGCTTGAGGTAGAAGGATCACCCCTTGAAGGACTTAAAATAGGCAAGGGGGATAAGATTGGAGTAGAGAAATTAACCTTAGTGAGAGATGTTAGTGATAAAAACTCAGAAAATAGCAGTCAAGATTTCAATCCAATTCTTCAGATGTCATATAAAGTATTCTTTCTACTATCCCACGTTTTCCCCCACTCAGCTAACAAAGTCATCTTTTTAACATAATGTTCTAATCAGTCAGTGTCACTGCCCACCTGGGGCTTTGAGTTGGCACTGTACCCATGAGTCTTGACCTTATAAAATAAAATCTAAGGACCCTGGAGAGCAGGACTGTCAAGTATTAAAAATATATGCATTTGCAAAAAGCCATGTCCAAGTGTCTCTGGTTAAATTTCTCTGTGTGATCTGTGAAATAAGGAAGTTGGACTAGATTGTATCTAATCTTCCCTCTAGCTTTAAATACAGGAATCTAATTGCTGTGGCCACTGGCATACCTTGCTTCCCCCAGTTTTGCCTTTGATCTCTGTAGCTAGAAAAGTGAGGCTGCTTTTTCTGGACCCAGGGAGTTTCTTCCAGGTCTGACTAACATAAATTAATGTGGAATCAGTCAGCATTTCAAACTTGCTTCTCATGGAAATCTGTCCATCTTTAGCATTTGTTCTCAAACAGGGCAGCAATTGGGGTTTTAAATGAATGGGAATGCCTTGAAAAAGTGATGGGTGAGAGTCAACAGAACTGGGTCTTAGTGCAGAGGTGAGGATTGACTTAATAAGCTAAAATAGTCTCTAATTACAAGGCTCTGGGATAAGGGGGTGAAGGTTGATGCTCTGCAAAATTATATCTGTTTTTATTCAGAACAGGCAGCTCTTTGACCAAACTATAAGTCAGTTTCATCCATCATATCTTGATATAACTTCCTCTGTTCTTGGAAGTGAGGGGGAACTTGGGTACAGCTACACTCCATTTGGAAAACAAAGGGTGGTAGGGAAGAAGGGAAGAGGTAGAGCTACCTCTGCACACCTCTCTTAAATTCTCCATGGGATTATTAGTCCACTAAGCACAACAAGTTGTGGCAAACTATTTGCCAAATTCAGAATCTTTTATCTCAACCTGTTAGATATCAGACTTTTGTTAACCTTTACTTCGCCTCAATCTATCATTCCCAATGATTCCCATTAGCCAAGTAGATAATTTTTTTCCTGGTTATTCCTGCCTGGTTTTCAAGTATGTCACTTTTCCTGACCCCTTCCCCACATTCAGCATTTACTAATCAAGAGCATACAAAGCTTTTGAGTAGTACAGTGGAAAGAACCCTAGACTGATAATCAAAAGACTTACTACATAAAATTGAGTAAATAACTTATCCAGGCTTCAGTTTCCTTATCTGGAAAAAGGACAACTTGGATTCCATGACGTATAAGTTCTCATCTATGTCTAAAGTCTATTTGATCAATTGCCCCCTTCCAATCCTACATGGATTCAATTTATACCCTTGCAGACCTGCCTCCTGTGTCAGGTCTTGGACTCCACAGCACTATATCCTACTATACTTCAGCAGAAGCTAATAAAGGTTCCTGCCTACATTAAAAGTACTGCCCTGAGACCACCAGCCCTCCAGGGAAAGTTTACTCTAACCACTTTTTACTAATATCATTTGTTTTTGTTATCTACATTCTTTCTTATTCCTTTTTATCTCTTCCCAGAAAACCATGCCTCCAAAACATATTAATAAAAATCTACTTAATAAATAGGTAAATGAATATCACTTCTTAGTTTTTAAATAGACATAAAATTATCCAAGATCTCCCTTGGCTTCAGACAACCCCAACATTGACCTGGTGCTCATCCCAGTGTTCTAATCACTCCTCTGTATCTTGTGGTGGCTCCCAGGATTCATATGGATAAAAGAACTATTTAGAAAAATTAGAATCTGGGTTCCTGGAGTACATGTACTCAGTGCCAAAAGAAATGGCCCCTGCCCTTGTGGTGTTTATAGATTGCTTGCTAGCAGGGGATAAAGCATTCCCACAGACAACTGTAATACAATATCAAATGTGATAAGTGTATAGAAGTGTCCAAATCAAGAGACTTGAGAGATTCAGAGTGAGAAAGGGATGCTTTCTAAAAGGGAGGATCAGGAAAGGCTTGCTCTGGACCCTGACAGAAGAGAAGGGTTTCAACCAGTGAGATGAGTTTCACTGTGGTAGGGCTGCCATGGTACAAATGTATTCATATTGACAATCTAGTTTACTACAATTCCCAGATATGTCTCAAAGGATTTGCTCTCTATTTGTATTCCTTCTATTCCATACTTATATAGTCAATTTATTTTAACCAAAGTGGAATTTCCATCAAACTCTATTTAATTTTGCCTCTGAGGACATTGGAGGAAGAAGAGTATTCAAAAGAAATCACAATACCAAGTTTGGGGTCCAGATTTTGCCACTAACTGCTGTGTTCTAGGAACAGTGAGAAAGGGGAATAAAAAATATGGAGGCTGGTGAAGGTAAAATGGCAAGTAGCTCAGTAAAGCTGGAGTTTGTAGAACTTCAAGGGAGGGCAAGGAAGAAGAGAGCAATGGTAGAATCAGACTGCAAATCAATTGAAATATCAGCATAAGCAGTATGGATTTTATTCAGGAGAAATCGGGAAGACAGAACTGGGGTTTCCCAAGACAAAAGACATTCTTCTTCCATCCCACCCCAAACTCAGCAATTCCCATCCAGTGCCTTGTTTAGCACCCTTTCATCCTCTGTAGGAAGCTATTCATTCTACCCTTAGATTTATAAGATCTTAGGATTTAAGCCTGACAAAGACCTTAGAGATTTCTAGTTCAACTCCCCTACCAAACTGACGCCTAAACAGAGGAAGTGAGTCATCCAAGGTCACTCAGAGAATAAATCCTGGCTTCTCATATCCCTATCCTTGTCCAAACCCATGTTCTCTCCTTCCCCTTTATTGCCTTCTCCCAATTCTCCCAAGCACAACTCCCCAGTAAAAACTGCACTCCAGGAAGATCCTCCATCACCTCACTCAGCCACCGCCAACTCTTCCTTTGTAAGTCCTGAGTTCATCAGTCCATAGATTTAGCTAGCTGTTGGCCAACTCTCATTACCCATTCACAGGATATGAGGTCATTCTGGGCAGTGGCAGCCACTGTAAAAAAGTAAATGTGAGTGTGTGAATTATAGACAGACAGAGGGATACACATAAGTATGCAAGTTCAGCTCTAAATAGAGATGAACCCTAATTTGGTAAGATACTTACTTGTGTCCTCACCAGAACAGGAGGTATTTTTTTAACCCTTACTTTCTGTCTTAGTATCAGTTCTAAGACAGAAGAGAGGCAAGGGCTAAAGAATCATTTTTAAATGCCTTGTCTGGGGTCACACAACTAGGAAATGTCTGAGGTTAGCTTTGAAACCAGGTCCTCTTGACTTCAGGTCTGGTGCTGTAACTACTGTGTTCCTATTTTTTCCTAGAATAGGAGGTTTAAAGGAAGATTCCTATCAGTCCCTTTGATGGAACTCCATCAGCAATGTTTTTGCACAAAACTTATAGCAAAAGTAGTAAAAGTATAGAGTTTCAACAGTTTACAAAGTACCCTCATATTCATCTTTTCATTTAATCCTCCTAAAAGCCCTCCAAGGTTTTGGGGGCAGTAGTCATCATCTCCCTTTTCATAGATAAGAAAACTGAAACTGAAGGAAGGGTAATGAATCAGTGACAAAGCTGGGATTCAAAACCAGGTGTCCTGATCCCTAGGCAGGTGATCTTTCCCCCATCCCAATCAAAGATAAAATTTTATAGCGGTGAATGTAAAGTTTTACTTTGGTTCAAAAAGTCAATAGCCTAATTACAAGTTGGATGGAATGAAGTAAAGCAAAAAATATCTTGTGAAAATAATTTGGGGGTTATGGTAGACTAGGATTTCAATGAATTGACGATGTTACAGGGAGGCTGGAAACACTTTTGTGGTCATATGCAGATTTGCGAATATGAATGTACCAACTGTATCAGGTCAGTAGCCAAAGTCTGCCTGCAGCTGGGTTAAGAAATCTATTGATAATATCAGGGAAGGTTGTACAGAAGGGATCCAGATGACCAAGGTGGTAAAGGAACTGGATGATTTTAGTTCTGTCACACTGGGAAGGGATTATACCTGTTCTACCTGGTCCTGGGGGGGGCAAAAAAAAAGATAAGTAGGTAAAAAGTGCTAAGAGACTGATTTATAAGGAATAATGTCCTAACAGTCATAAATCTACCCCTGTCCCAGAGCCATTATGAAGCTGAATTAGAAAGTAGATGGTTTGTCCTTGGCTTCCTCTTCCCCTACTCTCTGTCCCCTCTTGCCCATTTTCTCTCTAACATTTCCATGATGCCCCTATCAGTCCATGAGGGAAATTTCTGAACTATGCCACTGGAAATCTTTTCAGACCAGATTTTATTTTGGTGCTTTCCCCCTCAGGGCCTTGTCTTGTAATGGGAAACTGATTAAAGAAAATTAATTAGTACTTATGAGTTAAGATTTGCTATTGCATTGGTGTGCTATGCCCTGGCATAAGCCATAGGCATGTCAAAATCAACACATCCAAAACAGAAAGAATTCATTATCTTTTTCATATAATCAACTCCTTTTCTGAACTTCCTTATTCCTATAGAGGGAACCACTATCCTTGTAGTCACCCAGGGTCTCAATATAGGACTAATCCTGGGTCTCCTTATTCTTTCTCTCACATCCAAGAGCTTCCTATACAATATTATCTCCTCAGGGTCTCTTGGACCTTTCTCTCAACTTGCACCACAACCATCTCATTTCAGGACTTCACCTTTCTTTTAGATTACCGTGTCTGAATTGGTCCCCGTATATCCACCCTCTCTCCTTTCCATGACATCCTCCACATAACTGCCAACTGATATTCTAAAAGATCTAACCAATGGCAGTCCCCTACTCATAAAGACTTAGTCGCTTCCATTGCTGCTTTAAAGACCTTCACAAACTATTTCTTCCCAGGTTAGTTGTACTTTGTTGTTATTCAGTCGTTTTCAGTCTTGTCTATCTCTTTCTGACCCATTTGGAGTTTTCTTGGCAAAGGTACTGGGATGGCTTCCTGTTTCCTTCTCCAGCTCATTTTACAGTTGAGGAAACTGAGGCAAACAGGGTAAAGTGATGTGGCCAGGGTGACATAGATAATTAGTGTCTGCTGCCAGACTTGAGCTCATGAAGATGAGTTTGATTCCAAGTCCACTGCTCTATCCACTGTTCCACCTAGCTGTCCCAATTATATATTACTTATCCTCAACTACTCCATGTTCAATAGAAATTTGCCTATTTGCTATACCTTGTATATGAGATTCCATCTACATGCCTTTGCATACCTATAACTATCTAAATTTTTTATCCCTCTTCTCTAACACATAGAGGATGCTGCACAAATACTCAATTGATGTATTGATTGACTTACTCCCAGAGACATGTTATGTTTTGTTTCTAAGCTAGGACTTCTGGAAATAGTGCCCAAAACTCGGTGCTTGTAATATTAGAAATGGCAGAGACTAAGGTTCACCTGCTTCTGAGTGAGCTTATTAGCATTTATTAGCACTGCCTCAGATCAGGACATTTGGGTGACTGAAATTAGATAGATAGATAGATAGATAGATAGATAGATAGATAGATAGATAGATAGATAGACAGACAGACTNAGATAGATAGATAGATAGATAGATAGATAGATAGATAGATAGATAGACAGACAGACTTGGAGCATTTTAGAGATGTAGTGGAGAAGATTTTAGAACATAAAATAGAATATATCAGAGATAGAAGGGACTATAGAAGAAAGAATCCTGAATATCAAAGTTCCAAGAGACCTTCAAACCAAGAATGATTGGTGCATGGATGCTCATACATCCATGTGAAAGGACTATAAAATTCTTTAGAATATAGACCATTAATGCTTTAAGGACTTTAAGAGATCATCTAAGAAAATGGCTTTAATTTCCAGAAGTGGCCATTTAAATGTCCCCCCTCTAAAAAATTAAATATATATATATATACATATATATATACATATATATGTATATATATATATATATTTCAAGTTTAGAAAGTCTCATTTGGTGACTGAGTCAGTGACTAGAACATAAAACTTTCTAAACCCAATTTAAGACTCTTTCTGCCTATTTTCCCCAGCCTTACACCATAGTATCCCTTAAGTAAGGGCTAGAAGACCCAAAAGAAAAGCAGAGACAAGAGAAGCGACTTTTTCACTCCTTCAGCCAGCAATGTAGAAATGAAAATTTAAACCTAGAAATTAAAATTTAAACAACGTAAGTACCTCTGAGAATGGAGCTCGAAAGAAGTCCCTTAATGGCACTTGGGTATGGCCTTTATTTTTTAATGCAGAGAAGGAAAGGACTTGTCATTAAAGTTTAAAAATAATCAGAATCAAAATCCCTTTTGTTTCTGTGGGCTGGCAGAGGATGGACTCTTGATTGTTTGCGCTTAGTGGGTGTCCTCGAAACACAAGTCATTTGTCTGTGTGTGTGTGTTTGCAGTCAACGCTACATCTGAATGGCAGGGAGAACTGGATGCCTCAGAGCCTATGATTTTTGGACCCATTATGCTGGACTGAGTATCTGAGTTTCTTGCTCTCTCGGCTGCATTTAATAATTATAACACTTGAGCCAATAACTTGCCGACCAGCTGTTGTGGACTGTCTGTTGCACTTATAATTTTGGGAACTTGATACAATCATGGCCTTTGAGCCAATTAGAGTAAAATGAGGTGTGTTGGAAGCCTGTCTACTTCCCTTCCTCCATCTCTCCCTCCAAAGTCTAGACCCCAAACTGGTGGCAGGAGCAACTGAGTTGGGATTGAATTCTAACACCCCAGTTCTGGTTTAGGGAAAAAAGCTTGAAGTTTGTGTCCTTAGAAAAGGTCTTGGCTAGCTTTTTGTCTATTAAGAAATGAGAATTTGTATTTTTATAGTGATTTAATGTTTACAAAAAAAAGCTTTATATATGTTATCTCACTGGAACCTCTCAACAGCCAACTGAAGTAAGTACTACATGCAGGAAAATAAATGTTGGCTGATTTGGAATGGGTGATTTCAATATCCTTACAGAAATCCCAATCTCTTGTCTGACCATAGGATCACAGATCTAAAGCTAGAAGATAACACAGAGGACATCTAGCTCAAGCCCCCACCTTCTTTCAGAGATGAAGAAACTGAGATCCAGAGAAGCTAGGTGGATTTTCCAAGGTTACACGGGTAAAAAGCATCAGATGCATAACTGAACCCAGTTCCTGTGAATTCTCTTTCTTTTCTACCAAAGTGTCCAAAGCAAATGACACTTCCTCAGTGGATATAACTATCATATACTAGGGACCTCTGATGTACAAGTCAATGTTTTAAGACACAAGGATGCAAGGAATAAAATTAAATAATCACGGGGGCAGCTGGGTAGCTCAGTGGAGTGAGAGTCAGGCCTAGAGACAGGAGGTCCTGGGTTCAAACCCGGCCTCAGCCACTTCCCAGCTGTGTGACCCTGGGCAAGTCACTTGACCCCCATTGCCCACCCTTACCA
>NC_058135.1:234417935-234447315 GCF_016433145.1 Gracilinanus agilis | reverse complement strand
TTCCTTCCTTCCTTCCTTCCTTCCTTCCTTCCTTCCTTTCTTTCTTTCTTTTTCTTTTCTACCCCTACTCTATTCACCTATCTTCTTGATCCATTTATCATATACATATACATATATGTAAATATATGTGTGTATGTATATACATATGTGTATATATATTTATATATACAGTGCTCATATTGATAGAGAACTTTAAGTTTTACAAAGGACTTGATTTTTTTTTCTTATTACAATTACTCTGGGAGATGGGTAAAGTAAAGATTTAATCTAAACCAGTGATGGGCAAACTTTTTAAAAGGGGGGCCAAAGGAAAGGAAATGTTCATCTGTCAGTCTGTTTCTAAGGCAACTCTTTCGAAGTTTCATTGTATTGTGTCCTACTCATTGTATTCATCAGATTAGGAATAATGTCACGCTGCCAGATAGAACATTTCAGGGGACCACATCTAGCCTGTGGGCCATAGTTTGCCCATCACTCATCTAGACCTGTAATTTGATTGGTATAGTGAACTCCCAGGATGGAAATTTCTTCTATAAGTGCAAATCACCAACTACATTACAACTTAATAAATAGTATTAGAAAGTTTCTGGCAACACTTAGAAGGAAGTTACTTGCCCAAAAGCACACAGTCAATATGTGTCAGAGGAAGGAAAGTAGCCAAAGTCTTCCTGATTCACAGACCAGCTATTTGACCATAGTTCCTTCTCTGGAGAAGGATTACTCTCCTTATTTTTATAGATGAATATCAGAGAAGCTGCCAAAATGCATTGGTAGAGGGAGTCTCCTCATTTGGGAGTTTCCAATGAAAAGGAAGAACTGGTCTAGTCTGTATCCCTTTATAGATGAGGATACTAAAACCCAAAGATGTAAAATTATTTTCTGGTGGCTACTCAGAAAGCTACAGAGTCAAAATTTGAGCTCAATGGTCTTAATTTTATGGTCAAGGCTCTTTCCTCTGCAATGCTTCTATTCATTCGTTGTATATTTATTATATCCATTCATAAGGCCTTCAAGGGTTTTATGATATGGAAGGAGGGATAAGGCACTGCCTAGACCACTAGGATCTGAAACAGAGGTAAAAAGTGCCAATAGAGAAATCCAAGTAAAATGCTTTGAGACTACAGAGGGGAGAGAGGGCATTTCCAGTTAAAGAATGCAGAGAGGCTTCATGAAGGAGATTTCATATGAGCTAGAGCCTATAGAATGGATTTTGTCCATCATAGATGAGAGAGGCTCATGCATTCTAGGCAGTGGGAATAGTGTAATCAAAGACACAAAGGATGGGCAATGTAGTTCAGTGAGTGGTCCAGCAACAACATCACAACTGTCATTATTGTCATCATACTTAGTGATTTAATGCATTTATTTATGCCCATAGCAGATGACCAAGTGAGGAATGGATGTGGCTGGCGCCCCATTGCTACAAGAGAAGACTGTCTCCAACAGAGACTACATGAGCTAAACTGTCATTTGTCAATGTCTTTTGCTATTCCTGTTTCCAGGCTGCTCCTCTTCAGCTTAGAGCCACACTCATCCCCATCCATGACAACATATTTTCCACCCTATGAAGTTGGTGATATGTTGGATGAAGCTCTGTCCCACATCCCACTTCTAGCCTATGTCTGAATAAGGTTGGGAAAAAGAGAGGGAACAGTTGGGGATCCATTTTTTCCCCTAATGTCCTAAGCATTACTCCTCATCATTACAACAGTTGATGGAAGCCAGGACTGGTTTATAGCCATGCTGAGCATTTCATAAAGGAAATGGAACATCAACCCTGGAATGTTATGAAGCATTGAGCCCATTGGGTGACTTTATAGTCTTCTTTCTGAGAGAGACATACTCTTCCCATCATCCTCAGAGCCCTGGATGGGTGGGAAAAGCCCATCTGTGGTCCAAGGGCTATAATCAACATATGAATCCTCAACCAGTCCAATGAGAAAACCCTCTAGCACCAGGTAAATTCTGAGTAGTTCCCCAGGAACCTTCAGATCAAGCTGGGATATGGAGCCAATGATCTGACAGCTTTATAAGCACCTATAATTCAAAATAAGTACTGATGTCCTGGAAAACACTTTGAGGCAATCCTTCAAAGTCAGCTTAATCCCCTCTCAGATACCTCTCTGTTTGCCAAAGTGCCATCCCAGATGAGTTCCAGGTAGGCAGGAAGATGAATTCCAGACAGAAGGATCAGAGGGGGGCATGTCTGCTCCATGACAGAGTCCTCTTGCTAGGAACTCAAGATATTTCCAGTTAGCCATTTTCTGGCAGATGCTTCTGCAGATGTGAGGGTGACATCATTAGGACCCAACATATCAACTCTAGGATGACACAAACAATCCTACTCAACACAATCAGTTCTTTAACAGGATTTGTAATGCAACATATAACATTTATGTAAGTTCTATGAGATTTTCAAAATGCTATGCCTATATATTAGCTCCTTGGATCCTCATAATGACCCTTGGTGGTAGGTACTATTGTTGTTACTATTTCTTAGAGAGGGAAATGGAAGATGAACGAGATTAAGTGACTTGTCCAAGGTCAGACAGATAGTAAGTGCCTGAGGTAGGATTTGAACTCAGGCCCTCCTGACTAAATCCAGTACTTTTATCTCCTACTATAACTCTACTAACTAGATCATATCACCATTGAACACATATACCCAGCCCAGTTTATAGCCTTTCCATTAAACAAAAATTTTATAGTAGCTTTCTTGGAGATAGAAGAGGGAAAAGTAAGGAAGGGAAAGGGAAGGAGAGTTGGAGAGAGAGAGACAGAGACAAAGAGGAAAAGAGAAAAAAAAGAGAGAAGTAGATCCTCTTTTTATGCCCTCTTCTAATGCCTCATTAGTGTATTGGTGACCCTGGTTTCTCAAAGTGGTTCTAGGTATCTAGATAGCTTGAATTCTCACTTATTTCCTCCTCTGCTATCTCAGAAACAAACCAACAGACTTTTTAGGCTTCTAAAGAGTGGCTAATACTAGTAGCTACAGATAGGATACAGAGATAGGACAAAGGTTTAAACTGAAAAATAGGAAATAAAACACCACAAAGCATTTCAGAAGCCAACAATTTATTTTTAAAACATAAATTTTATTGATATATTTTGTTTCTATGGCAATGAAATTTCTCTGCCCACTTTCAGAGAACATCTCATATAATAATAACAACAACAATAACAGTATTTATATTGTGCTTACTATGCACCAGGCACTGAGTCAAGCACTTTATAATTATCTCATTTAGTCCTCACAACAACTCTATATAAAGTCCCTCGATTTATATATAATTTATGTATAAACTTATATATAAAGGTCCTCACTTTACAAATGAGGAAACTGAGTCAAAAAAAGATTAAGTGCCTTTCAAGGTCACAAAGCCAGGAAGTGTCTGAAGTTGAATTTAAATTAAAGAAAAAGGAAGAGGAAAAAACATCATCAAAAAGGATCACTGAAAAATTCTAAATATATAGATAGTGTTTCAGTACCCATGAAACAAAGGAGTAGGGAAAGAGTTTTCCAGTATCTGTATTGTAGCCATGCTTGTTCTTTGTAATACTTCAGTATTCATTTTCAGTGGTTTTATGTTTGTTGTTTTTCACATTATTAATTGTTGTAGTTATTATGTATATTGTTTCCTTGGCTCTGCTTAAGTCACTGCATCAGATCATTCAAACCTTTCAATGTTTCTCTGTATCCATAATATTTGATATTTCTCATAGCACAGTTAATATTCCATTACATTTATGACAATTTGTTTAGTCATTCCCTAATTGATGAGCATCTACTGCATTCTGAATTCTTTTCTATCACAAAAAATTGCTGCTAAAAATAATTTGGAATATACAGAGTTATTTATTGTTCAGTTCTTGCAGTTGCATCTGACTCTGAGACCCCAGTTGAGGTCTTCGTGGCAAAGATCCTGGAATGGTTTTCTGTTTCCTTCTCCAGCTCATTTTATATATGAGGAAACTGAGTCAAACAAGGTCAAGTGACTCCCAGAGTCACACAATTAGTAAGTGTCTGAAGCCAAATTTGAACTCACTAAGTTGAGTATTTATGAATCTGGGTCCAGCATTCTATCCACTGCACCACCTCATTACCCCCTCTTATTAGTAACCTTCTTATGGTATATAACTAGTAGTGGAATCTTTGGGTCAAAGAGAATGCATATTTTAGTAACGTTGTATAATTCCAAAATGTTTTCTGCCATGATTTTACTGATTCATCATTCCACCAACAATGTACTAATGCACATATCTTCCACAGCCCCTGCAATATTGACATATCATCTTTTGTCATCTTTATCAATTTACTGGTAGAGCATGAAATCTCAGGTTGTTTTTATTTTCATTTTTTAATATTAGTAAGTTGGACCATTCTTTCACATGATGACTAACTGTAATTCTTCTTTTTGAAAACTTCATTAAAATCCTTTGATCACTTGTCTGTTGATAGGAACAATTCTTTAGAGAAATTCCAGTAGAGGGAATCAAAGATCATTGATCTCTTGTTTGCCTCCACCCAACCACCTCTTATTCTTATCACACATACTATTCTAGAATTGTTCCACCACCAAAAAAAAAAAAACAAAACATTCAGATTCTTATATGTGGTATCAAATTAGACCATACCTTCTTCAGCAGAAGAAATGAGAATTAATAGCTCATTGTCCATCATGGCTCCTTCTCACTAGTTAACTTTCAGGATGTCTTCAAGATAACAAGATGTCCAGTTAATTATATTATTTCCTCTTCAGGTTATTCAGGTTAGAGAAGTGGGTCTTTAAAACAAACCAATGGCTTGTTGAATGTGGTGTCAAGCAAACAGATGGCTGATTGAATTTTCCCACGTTTAATGAGTTGTTTTGGATTCCTGTTGACAGAACCTTCATAGTGATAATGAATAAGCTTGTGAGACCTTCCTTGTGAAAATTTCAATGCTGAGAGACTCCCTAGCATTGAAATTCCATTAGATGTCATTGGTTCTGGCATCTTTCAACCACTGATTTCAATTTATAATCCCAGAACTTATGAGTGAGAAGAAACCTTAGAAACCATCTATTCCATGGCTTAGCAACATCCCTAACAAATGTTCATGTAGGCTCTGCTTGAAAAACTCCTTTTGGTAGGGAACTTGTCACTTCCTTAAGTTGCCCATACCCTTTGGGATAACTTTAATTATTTGGGAGCTTTTTTTCCCCATATATGGAGCTGAAACTTGTTTCCTCAGATCCACCTGTTACTCCTACCTCTGCTCTCTGGAATCAAACTCATAGGAAAATGTGTCCTCTCAAAATGCTTGAGTATGTTGGACAGCCCAATAGGAATTTTGGCTGATCTAACACCACTATATTCATATATGTATATGCATATATATATATCATCATTAATCAATCAATCAATCGAGTATTCATTAAGTGCCTGCTGGACATACAAAGTTAAAAGTCATAGTCTCTGCCCTCAAAGATTTTCCATTCTACAAAGTATATATTCTTCAATGTATTATAGAAAAAAGATCAGAGTGATATAGTCAGAAAAGCACTGGATCTTAAGACAGAAGATCTAGGTTCAAAAGTCATTTCTGAAATTTACAACTTTTGTGACCCTGAGCAAGTCACTTGGGCTTTAATTTCTTAATTTGTAAAAATGACTGAATTGGCCAAGATGACCTCTGTCATCCCATCCAGCTCAATGCATACTGACTTAGAATCTGGAGGAATGAATTTCAGAAGTGGCTCTGATACTAATTAGCTGGGTTCTCTTCAGTTCCCTCATATGTAGAAAGGAGGGGTTCGCCTGAATCAACTCCAAGGTCACTTACAACTCTGACGTTCTATAGTTCCATGATACATTTCTTTGTCATGAATACTCCTAGTCCTTAGCAAACTAGATATAGAATTATTTATGAAATTACAGATCAGGCCCAAGTCAAGATACGTTTTCCTTAATATTGATAATAAAATGTTGGGCAAAATATTCCGGATTGTATCTTCACAATAAATTTTAAATGACCTTAATATATGCATGGGAGGGAGTCTTTTAGAAAACAGAACTCAAGGTTGTGCTCTACTGAGTCAAATGCTGGAGTTTTCTAATAACAAGCAGCAAATGGAATGGAATCTCGCATGCATTACACTTATTAGTCAACCAAATGTAAATATTTGGTCTCCTATAGAAAATCATCTTTCAAAAGATGCCTCTTCCCTTCTTACAGTTTCAAGGAGAGTCTTGATAGAGGGAACATAGACTAATACATAAAACATTGCAAAGATGAGGACTAAATGACTGCCTATTAAACCCCAAATTGTCATCTAGGCACATTGTATCTTATACTTCTTAAGATATTGTCCATTGAGAAACTATAGATTTCACATTAGAAATCTTCAGTATTCTAAGATGTGATGCATTTAGCATGACTCCGTCCAGTTTTATTTTAGTTAATTAATCATTACTCTTTGAGTCCATAAATTTAACGGTTTTAATCTATTTAACTATCATATCATCCAACTCTCTTCTTTTTCTTTCACTGGAGGACATCTTTAGAGAACTAACTTTAGAGACTTTTAGTGACCATACCCGTTTATAGTAGGACCAAGACTTTCTGTAAATGATCGTGCAAAACCTTTTATTTATCTATATAGTTACCCTTAGAGGAAAAATGCACTTGGGCCCTAATAATTCCACTGCTATGGTTAATATCTGAACCATATAAAGAAGTATTGAATTTATAGTTATATATATATATGCATATATATAATATTTGG
Organism: Gracilinanus agilis; assembly: GCF_016433145.1. NCBI lineage: Eukaryota > Metazoa > Chordata > Mammalia > Didelphimorphia > Didelphidae > Gracilinanus > Gracilinanus agilis. The sequence goes on along the minus strand of NC_058135.1, from coordinate 234,440,548 downwards.
AGTAAAAATACATTAAATTTAACATGAGAGAGAAAAAGTAAGAAAAGAAAGGAGTTGAAGAAGAAGGGCAAGTATGGGGGAAAATAATCACAAATAAACATTAGTGTTAGAGGGGCAATCGTAAAATGAGGATTAAAAAGAGATAGAGTATAAGAACCAGACATCACAGAAAAAAGGAACAAAGGAGTAAGAATACATCACGAAGAGGTAAAGAGAGAAAAATATGAGAATATGATGGAGAGAACTATTCAATTAATAATCATAGCTATGAGTGTGAAAGAATTTACTAGAATTTAGTATGCTATAGGCAAATTTTTAAAAGCATGGGGAGCAATTATGATCTTAGATAAGGCAAAAAATAGATATGGTTAACAGAGTTAAGGAAGGGAACTACATTCTTTTTATGGGCACCATAAATAAAGAAATGATATCAATACTTAGTATTATATAGGCACCAAATGGCATAGCATCTAATAATGTAAATGAAAAGATAATTGAATTAAAAAGAGAAATAAGCAACAACAAAAATCTATGATAGTTGAAGACTTTAGTGGTCTCTCTTTCAAAACTAGGGAAATATAGCAAAAATTAAACAATAAAGAAGTTAAGGATCTGAATAGAATTTTAGAAAAGTTATATAATAGGTTGCTAGATATTACTGAATAAAAATAAAAAGGACTATATCACAGCTATGTATAGTGCTTTTATGAAAATTGACTCTTTTCTAAGGCAAAGAAACCTCATAAACAAATACAGAAAAGTAGAAACATTAAACACTTCCTTTATTGACCACAAGGTAATAAAAATTATAATCAATAAAGGGCATTTGAAGAAAGGATTCAAATTTAAAAGGAGACTACATAATTGAATCCTAAAGAGCTGGTGGGTCAAAGATCAAGTCAAAGAAACAATAGATAATTCCATTATAGTAAATAATGAGACAACATGTTAAAACTTTCTTAGGGGAAAAATTAATGGTAAATGTTTTCATCATCAAAAAAAGAGGCGGAACAGATTGGTAAATTGGGCATATGACTTAAATAAGCAAAATACTCCAACTATCTACAAAAAGAGAAATTCTGAAAATGAAAGAATTAAAATTAAAAACAGAAAAAAAACAATAAATTAAGTAATAAAATAAGCAACTTTAAAAAACCCTAATAAAATAAATAAATTATTCAATAGTATGATTTTTAAAAAGAGGAAAACTAAATTAACAGAAGAAAAAGGAAAATTCATTACAAATGATAAATTATGAGTCTAGTTTTCTCAGTTATATGCCAAAAATAATTAAAATAAATGGATGAATATTAATAAAAAATATATAGTAAATAGATTGATAGAGTGGAAAAGAGAATTTAAATAATTACATCTCAGAAAAAAATTAAACAATTCATAATTAGATGGCCAGTAGAAAAAACCCAGAGCCAAATGGATTTGTGAAAATTTTTTGTCAAATATTAAAAGAATAATATATGAATTATTTTTAAAAATATGTAAAGATAGTATTCTTCCAAACTTCTTCTGTAATACAAATGTGATCTTTATACTTAAACCAGGAGGAAATAAAGCAGAGAAAGAAAACTATAGAAACCATATGCCAATAGCCTAATGAATATAATTGCAAAAATATTAGGCAAAGGGTTGCAACATATTAAAATGTTACATGAGTGAATTTAGACCAAGATTTCAGACTCTGTATGATATTAAGAAATGCTTAAACATAATAGATCATGTAATGAGAAAAAACAAAATAATGTTATCTTCTCAATAGAAAAAGAAAAAGCTTTTGACCGAAAACAATATTCCACTAAATTAAAAATACTAAATTGTATAGAAAGAGATGGTATATATGCCAAAAGATATTAAAGAGAAAAAGGGCATAAGTGTATATGCTATGTGTATGTATATGCTATGTATATGTGTGTACATATGTATGTAGGTATACACATATGCAGTACTATTTACTGTAGCAAAGAACTGGAAACTAAGGAGGTGCCCATCAGTTGGGAGATGGATGAATCATTTATAGTCTGTGAATTGTTGTAATACAATATTAGTATATGTAATAAATAATAAAAGGAATGCAGTCAAGGAAAACATAGGATTTGTATGAACTGGTGCAAAGTGAAGTGAGCAGAACCTGGAGAGTATTTTATAGAACATGTGTAACATTATAAAGAAAGATGACTGTGAAAACATTTTAAAACTCTAATAAATTTGATGAAGAATCACGACTCCAAGAGACTGATGGTGATTCATGCTTTCAACCTCTTAACAAAGAGTTGATAGACCAGAGATCTGGAAGGAGTGATACATTTTCAGACATGGTCAAAATGTATATTTATTTTGCTTGACTGTATATATTACAAATGAAAGGTTTTACTTTTTTGTTTTTATTTAGGGGAAAGAGGCTTAATACTAGGAATATAAAAAAGAAAAGAAAATATCAATGAAACACTAAAATTAAATATTTAAATTTATATTATATATTATATATTTCTTTATATAGAACAGAAGGCAGTTACTTAGGAGATAGACAAACAGTGATTATGGAAATAAAAAGACACTGTATTTAAAGGATTATAATTTATAAATATAGACATGCATGATTCAGTGTTATATGCATTCCGCTTTTTTATATTCCTGTCATATAGAAATGTTTATATTTGTTGGGTTATGTCAAATTCTTAATAAAAAATAATTAAAGTATAGCTAGGAATTCAACAGGTGAAAAATAGCCTGAAAGATATTTCAGACATAGGGAACAATATTTGCAAAGCCACAAACCTGGGAGGGTGCTGGACGTGTGCGGGTATCAGAAAACAATATGGTCTGACTATAGTATTGTGAATGGAGAGGAGTTACGTGAAATAATGCTACAAAAATAGGATTCTGCCAGACTAAAGAGGTTCTGGAATGTCAGACAAAAGAATTTCAATTTTATTTGCCAGTAAATGAGAAGCCACTGATGATTTTTGAACAAAGGAATAAAGAAATAGTTGGTTGCTGCTGACGACTAAATAACTTCCAGTCAAAGCCCTTTCTCACTGGGCTTCTTTTCTCCAAAAGACTTTTGAGGAAACCAAGCTCAACTTCCTTTACCAAGTTGTCATCAACTTCTGTTAAAGTCAGGAGGCATAACGGTTTAGTTATTAAAGGTAGCTAGGTGATTCGGGGACTACAGTCCTGGGGTTGGAGCCAGGGAAGATATGAGTTTAAATCGAATTTCAGATACTTATTAGTTGGGTGACCCTGAATAAGGCACTTAACCTTTTCTAGGAATAATTACAAAGAGAAAGCAAACTTTAAAGTGTTATACAATATTATTATCATATACTACTATTAACCAAGTTTCTAAATGAAAGCTCTCTCTAAACCAAAATGCTTTGGTTTAGAATGCTCCTTCCCCTACCAGGATCTCTCCAATGAGCCTTTGTTAGGTATTCAAAGCAGAGATCATCCTACTGTATCACTTCCTAGCCAGAAATGTACCTCTGCCTCCACTGGTTTGGCATGGACTAGCCATGGCAGACAGATGAGGAGGTGATTGAGGGGTGTAGTGGAAAACATGGTGGAAATATCCACATTTCTAATTCTGATTGACTCTAACTAGCTTGGAGGTCCTTCTCAAATAACTACTCTGAACCTCAGGTCCCTAATTTGCAACAAAAGAGCACAAGAGGCAGAGAAACACAGCGGACACAGTGCTAGTCTTGAACACAGGACGCCTTAGGTTCAGGTCCTGCCTCAAACTCATTCTGTATAAACACAAGCAAATCACTTAAAATTCTCAACGCCCCCATGAAACTCTGAAGGACTATTAAGTTTTAGAGAGGTGGCTGATCTTTGTCACCTATGAGAGTTTCCACATGTAGCGTTCCCAGCACTCATTGCATCCTAGGGCTAGAACAAAAAGAGATGAGAGCAATAAGGGACTCAACTCCCTGCCTTGAGGAAAGCACTTCGTAAATCTTATAGAAGTAGAGAAATGAGTTATTTTCCCCATAGCTGATAATATCTTAAAGAAGTCAGAAGCGAATAGCACTTCTGATAATTGCATTAAGAAAATGGATTTTTTTTATGTCATAATTAGAACCAAATGACCTTGTCTTGAAAATCCTGAAATGACAATTGGAAGTTATTTGTTTACAATTCCATTTAAAATTAAAAGATATTTGTATATGCAAATGCAAACTAAGGGGGTTAAAATACTGGCAAAGGATTTGCCTGAACTCAGAGAGGTGGAAATTATTATCCATTCAGCTATAATGATTAACAGTTAAAACCCACTCTCAGCAGCTCCCCACGTCTGGGGAAGAATAGCAGCTTTTGTTTTTCTCAAATAAAAAGCTGCATCTCTTTCCAGGGAATGCATTAGAATGAGGGGTTTCCACGGACTTGGAAGGAAGCCAAGACTTTTTGGAATAAAGAACCAATCCCCTCTTTACCCCCCTCCACCCTCAACTCTCTCTGGCCTCTGCCCTAGCATGGCGAAGGCTAGGGAGAAGGCCCAGTGGTGGTCTTTGGGCTATGGGAACTGAGCAGTGCTAGGGATGGACAGGAGAGAAGGGGAGGTAAAGAAGGAAAAGCCTTTGCTAATTGGGAATTAAGCTCCTGGGCAGAGAAGAGCTGGACATGGGATAAGTGGTAGAGTTCTGGGCCTCCCAGGAAAAAAGAAACTTCCTGAGGGTAGAGGGTATTCCATTTTGTTCTATAGCCCCGATGACTAACACAGTGCCTGGAACATGACAGGGGCTTCATAAATGCTTGCTGAATGGTTGAGGTCAAAGCACCATCTTATAGAATGGGGAGATGGTCTGGTCTGAAGGGCCTGGACACCTCCTTTTTCCCCTGAATGGGAAGCCACATCCCAGGTGACATATTGCCTTACCCCTCCAGAGCACACAGGTGTAGACCTGTCTCTGGGTCAATAGTCTCAGTTCACTATTGTTGGAAAATTTGCCCACATCCCAAACTGGGAAATGCCTTGAGGTCAAGGCCAATGGCCAGCTTTGCCCCTTAGAAAAGGACCGAGAGAGGAAGAAAAGAAGGCAATGACTTCAAAGAGAGCCAGACGGTATCTGAGCCAACCTCTCATGCAAGTGATGAAAAAGCTCTTGTATGGCCATCCTGGCACCAGATAGGAAGAAAGCACTTTTCATTTCTTTTTTTTTTTCTTCGTTCTTCACACTTTTCCTTGGGCCTCTGGGCTCTGGGCCAGGCCCTGATGGTCCATGATCGACTTGGATTTTGTAAGGTAAGTGATCTGTCACTCAGGGTCTGAGGAAGGAGTGAGAGTTGGTGAAGAGGAGATCTAAAGGAGTAATCGGAGTGAAGAGAGCCCCGGGACAGGCTGAGCAGGTCAAGCCTGGCCGGAGCAAGCGAGGCTCCCCCTTCCTGACATTGGACATGCTAATACAATGTGAAATCACACGTCTAAATAGCTTGTCAAACTTTTTTGATGTTAGTGAGCCCACAGATGGGATTCATTTCCACAATGTTTGAAAAATGTAAACGATACAAGGACATTAAAGGGCATTAAACGACTTGATGACATTTTGGTCACATTAATGAAAAGTGGCGTTTTTTAAACTACCGCGGAGGGGGCATGACAAGAGGAAGGGAGCTGGGAACGCGAAAGGCAATGGAAAAGAAAGATTGGGATGGAGGGGAATTGAGTGGAGGGAGAGATTAAAATCAATCTAGAGGGCAGGAGAAATGCTGACATCCCTGGCCCATATCTGCTGAACTGAAACTTCCCCTCGCTTTCAGAGCTGGACTGAAGCCAAAAGACCATCAAACTCAATCACTTCATTTTATAGATGAGAAAACTGAGGCAGAGATGTCAACTGACTTACTCAAAAGTCACAAAACCAGCGAGCAGCTACCACAGGGCTTGGATCTCCATCTTTCTGTCTCTAAACTCACTGTGACTGCCCTAACACTATGCTATACAGGAGAAATCCTTGGACTAGAGGAGGGGATTGGGGGGACTCCATTCCTATTCCGGTGCATCGCTGCCATAGGGCTCTGGAGGGAGCCAGCTGTCCTCCCCCTTTCCCCCATTCCAGTCCAGCCCAGCTCAGCCCGTGGCCCCATCAGACCCTGTTGGGGGCTTTTTTTTTTTTTTTTTCTCCCACTGTGAGCAGTTACATTAATTGCTAATGACAAAGGCAACTTTCATTCTGTGCGGTTCCCTGACCATTCTTGGATCCTGTACAAGGCCTCCCTTTTCTTTTCTTTTCTTTTCTTTTTTTTTCCCTCCCCCTATAGGAAATGGAACCCGAGATGTGCGAAGAAAAAAAAAAAAAACACACAGTGCACATATTGTCGGTTAATTGACTCCCACTCGTTCATCGGGCGGCGCGTGTGCTGTAGGGTGTCTGCCCCACAACAGGAAAGAATAAACCCAGACTCAAATCATAGGAAATTCATCAAATGTGCTTCTGCGAGCTCTGTCTTTCAAGGTCTGTTTCCTTGCCATATGATCTCTATAAACCAAATCACTCCTGGCCTCGGTACAAAACTGGAGACGCCTGAAGCCTTTGGATAATGAATGCCAAATGCCTGTGACAATAGGCCGATCAGGGAGAAGAATGGGGGGGAGGGGGGCGCGGAATTAAGTCTTTCTTTCATTTTCTTTATTTATAAATGAGAGGGGGAGGGGGAGGGAAAAAGAGACCAATCGAGTCCACTTAATATTTTTAAAAGAAAATTAGCTGTGGGTTTGGGGTGCCGGGCTTGGGTAACTAACTAGCCCGTTGCAGCAACTGGGTTAAATAGTGTGAGCTGGAGAAAAACGGAGCTCTGAAATGGACACAAAGCCCAGTTCAGTCAGGAAGCAATAGATTCATTGTGTAGTCAGTTCCACTTTCCCCACAGGAGACTTTATAAAAGATTGCCCACCGCCACCGCCGCCCCCACCCCCAACTCAGCGAATGTAACAAGAGGCTCCATTTCTCCTGCCCAGACCTGGCCTCCCCAGACACAGAGAGGCTGCCCCCAAGTCTGAGATGGTTGGGAGGGAATTTGTTGATTAACTTTGGAAAGGCGCAGGCACCAGGCTGGGTGCTGACCAGCCACTTCCAAAAGGGAAAAGACCTTTTCCCCAACATGGTAGGGACAGGAAGTGGGGAGTCATCCACCTGGGAGAGCCTCAGGAGTAAGCCCCAGACTGAAGGCAAAAAGGTAATTAGTCTTATAGCTTTTCAGATTTTTTAGAAAATACTGCACTTAAAACTTGCAAGTCAACTAAGCGACTGTCGGCAGCCTATAAATGCTCCCATATCCACAGACATCAGCAGTCTTCCAGTTACTAAAAAAAAAAAAAAAAAAAAAAAGTCATAATACATACATATTAATGGAGCACGTTTTGTCCTTTGGGGGGCATAATTTTTAAAAGGGCCAAGGCAGCAATAATTGTCCCTTTAAAAATTCTAAAGGCTGTAATTGTTTTCTATGAATTACGGTGCTAGGATTTAATTGGTGATAAGCATGCTGGACAAGGCTTGGGCATTTTTTTAAAATATGAATTCAGTCAGATAGAAAAGTAGTCTTGCCTTTCGAGGTGAATTCTTCTACTCTGCCCTCCCTTTGTCAGCCCCCTGCTCTACTATCCTCATTTCTATAGACAGATAAATATGTATTGCGGTTAAGAAGCTGGGAGTCCGATGAAGTAGGGGATTACGTTAACCACAGTTCAATGGCAACCATGAAATATGGTCAGTGAGGTCATAGGATTCTGGAGAAGGCCTGAGCTTTTCAAGTTAATCAAAAATTACTCTTATTCGTTCAGGGAACCATGAAATCAGGAGTCTAAGGGGTTCCCTCTACCAGCACAGTGCTGGAAGATGACCTCCAGAAGTTGCTACGCACAGAAAAAAAAATCATTTCTTGTTGGCCAACTTTGTAGCAATGAAGCTGTCCATTTTCCTGGGTGGATAGGAAATACACCATCTATTACTTGGTGTGGATTCAAAAGTCCTTTGACTCTTGTAGGACAAGAGTTTGTCCTCTGTTGGAACACTGGAGACCCCCTGCCCCCCACCCAGATCCTCTCTTAAGGTAAGAGAGGGATTTAAATGGAATCAGATAAAAGAAACAATAATGAAACAAGCAAACAAACAAGGCAGGAAGTCATCTTTGGGGATGCCCTTATCACTATAGGATGAGTGGGCAAACATTTACTTCTCTAGGTCTGTGAATAGCAACTAGCAGGATAGGAACAAAAGGTGGCACCAGTCCATGTTCCTAGCTCAGAATTTTATGGGACTCCTTCACAGCCTCCACTCAACACTTCATTGAATTACAGACTCTCAAAGTGTGAAAAGATTACAGAGGGCATCTATGACTACCTAGCTCTGAGTAGAAATCTAATCTATAATGCTAACAACAGACAGTCTCTGTTTGAAGACTTCTAATGATGAAGCATGCACTGACTATATCCTGGCGCAGGTAATTCCACCTTGGGGCATTTAATAGTTAGAAAGAAGGTCCTTTGGGTTGTGTTTTTTGTTTGTTTTTTTCCTTAATAGCAAACCTAATCTGCCTCTGTAATTTCCACTCATCTTTCTTGTATCTTTTCCCTGGGGCCAAGCAGAAAAAGGCTAATTCCTCTTCTTCCTGACAGTAGTACAAACATATAGAGTCCTATCACATTGCCTAGTTTTATCACTTTTCACTTTCTTTAATCTGTCAGCAAGTTGTGACACTGATGTGCATCATGAAGCAATCAATCAATCACAGCTTGTTGACTAACTGACAAATACATGGAATACCTCAGTACAACAAATGTTCCTTGAGGTCAGGAGCTTTAAAAAAATGTATACATATATTATATAATATAATAAAAGCAGCAGATCCAGGAGAACATTGTATACAGAGATTGACTGTAGTACAATCAAACATAATGGACTTCTCTATTAGCAGCAATGCAAGGATCCAGAGCAAGGTTGAGGAACTTATGAGAAAGAACACTAGCCACATTCAGAGGAAGAAATGTGGGAAGAGAAACACAGAAGAAAAACAACTGCTTGAACACATGGGTTGATGGGGATTTTATTGGGGATGTAGATGCTAAATGATAACTCTACTCCAACCATCAATAATATAGAGTTAGGTCTTGATCAATGATACATGTAAAATCCAGTGATATTGTGCATCGGCTACAAGGGGATGGGGGGTATGGGGGAGAGGGGAAGAACATGAAACATGTAACTATGGGAAAATATTCAAAATAAAAAAATACATTTAAAATAAATATATATGCATATGTATGTACATATATATGCTTTATTATATGCATAAATGTTTGAATGTGGTAATGCTTAGTAAATATTGGTTGAATGGAAGTGAAGTGAATTGGGAAACCTGTTGGGGTTCTTAAAAGTGCCTACAGTGTTCATTTCCTGATTAATAAATGGTCAAAGGATATGAAGAGGCATTTTTCAGATGAAGAAATCAAAGCTATCTAAAGACATATGAAAAAATACTCTAAATTGCTATTGACTAGAGAGATGTAAAATAAAATAACTCTGAAATATCACACCTATTAGATTGAGTAATAAGTCAAAGGAAAATGACAAATTTTGGAGAAGATGTGGGTACACTAATACATTGTTGGTGGAATTGTGAACTGATCTGACCATTCAGGAAAGCAATTTGGAACTATGCCAAAGGGCTATGAACCTGTGCATATCCTTTGACCCAGCAATATCATTCCTAAGTCTGTATCCCTAAGAGACTTTTAAAAAAGAAAGAAAAAGAACCTATATGTACAAAAATATTTATAGCAGTTTATTTTATCATGGCAAAGAATTGGAAAGTGAGGTGATACCCAATATTTGGGGATTGACTGAGCAAGATGTGGTATGTAATACTATTGTGCTATGAGAAATAATAAGCAAGATGATTTCAGAAATACCTGGAAAGACTTACCTGTACTGATATAAAGTGAATTGAGTAGAACCAGGAAAAGACTCTACGTAGTAACAGAAATTTTGTACAATGATCAACTGTGGATGCCTTATCTATTCTCAGCAATACAAAGATCTAAGAAGATTTTGAAGGACTTATGATGAAAAATACTCCCCGCCTCCAGAGAAATATATGATGGAGTCTAGATGGAGATTATAGCATACTTTTTTTAACTTTATTTTTCCTGAGTTTTTTTTGTCTGTTATTTTCTTCCACAACATGACTAATATGGAAATATGTTTTGCATGACTACACATGTATAACCTATATCAAATTGCTTGCCTTCTAAAGGAGAGTGGGAAGAAAGGGAAGGAGAGAATTTGAAACTCAACATTTTTTAAATGAATATTAAAAATTGTTTTTACATGTAATTGGAATTTTTAAAAATAGAAATAAAAGTTTCAGCAGGATGACTTAAAAACTGACATCACTTTCTTTATTTCAATGTCTCAGGCCCTTCTATATACAAAGCCCATCCCTACAGTCAATGTGAAACTCAAATAGGTGATAATGTAGTTGATAGAACACTGAATTGGGAATGACTTTTTTTTTTCTAGCACAGCACAATAATAATATGACCATAGAATATAAACTACTCAAGGGCAGACACTGCCTCATTTTTGTCTTTTTATCCCCAGTCCTTAGTACAGTGCCTGGTACTTACACCTTATACCTCTTTACCATATACTCTCCAACCCAATGACACTGGCCTCCTGGCTGTTCTACTAACAGACACTGCATCTCTCAGCTCTAAGCATCTTCTCTACCTGTCCCTCCACCCTGGTATGTTATCCTTCATCATCTCTGCTTACTGGTTCTTCTCTGGCTTCCTCCCAGCTAAAATTCCACCTTCTATAGGAAAGTTTCCTCAGTCTCTCTTAATTATAGTTCATTTCTTCTGTAAATTATTGCCTCTTTAGCCTATCCACAGTTTCTTTATATATAATTGCTTCCCTGTTTTCTCTCTCGTTAGACTGTGAGCTCCTTGAGGGCAGAGACCATCTTTTGTTTTTATTTGTATTACTGACCCTTAGCACAATGTAGGCATATAACAAATGCTTATTGGCTGATGGACTTACGTGATGATAATAAGAACAAAATAGCTATGGCACTTTAAGGTTTTCAAACTGCTTTCCATCTTATTTCATTTTGTCATAAAATTAATGTTTGTTGATTGACTAATGGAAACAACCCACCAGGACATGAAGGAGTGCAATTTGCCTAGATGAGATCATAGCTCCTTAAACTATTGGAGCAACTGAATATCATTTAAAGCAATAATTTAACAAGAAAATAAAATAAAAACTTTGTCCTTTTATGGAACAAAAATAGCCCTGCCTTCCAAAATCTCTCAACCCAAACCACTAGCTAGCTGATTCTTTGAAGTTTGTGCCCAAAGGAAGACATAACAGGCAGTTATTGTTCTTTTCTTCTTTGGCATTCTTTCAAAAATTGGCAACCATTCTCCCTTTGGTCCCTGGCACCTCGGCCTTTCTCCATTCTTCTGTCCCTCCCTTCCCTACTTAAAATCCAAATCAATGACAAAAGCTACCTTGGCCAAACAGTGTGGCCAATGGACTAAGAGGGGAGAGCCTGTCCCTTTAATTCTCCAGCTCTTCCGGACAGCCCAGCACTCCTGCCTCGGGGAACTGAAGTCACCCACACGTGGCTAAATGGCCACCCTAAAGTGGATTCTTCAAACCCTTATCGTTGCTAAGCGACAGATACTTCAACTTTGGAAATCTTTATCCACACCGGATATATTATCCTGGCAAATTGGACTTTCAGATCTGGCAGCAGTGGAAAAACTAACTTTTTTTTTTAAAATAGAGACAATTTAGATGATTTCAAAGACATCTGGTCTCTTTTTCTAGCAATGTATGACTAGTCTATTTTGTTAATATGTGTCTGATCCAAAACACTTCACATGTATAAAAGCAAAAAAGCCCAGGGAAGAAAAGACCATTTCAGCTATAGAAAGATGTGCCGGTACAAAGAGCTCCTATTGAAAAGACCTGGTGCCTCCTTGGCCAAGTTACATGAGCCCTAGGTTCCATGCAGAGCCTCCCTCTCCAATTGCCTCCAATCCCACTTTTCTCCTTCTTCTGATCTGAATAAGGGTGTCTCAAATTACCAATCTTCCCAGAAGGCTTAAAGACATTTCCAATTTAGCCTTGGCCTCCTGGCTTTGTAGAGACCCACTGTGTAGAGAACAGTGTATTAGCAGAGAATGAGGTAGAAATGCAATAGATGGAGCCCTGTATTGAGAAGCAGTAGATCTGGGTTCAAGTCCTGATTTCTGATCCAAAAACATATGCTGTGTGATCTTGGATAAGTCATTTCCTATATTCAAACTTCATTTTGCTCATCCAACAAATGAGAAGTTAGGCCAAGGTTATGTGTCAAACATTTCTGAAGTCCTACTATGTACAAAATAACTATGGTGGTAATACAAAGATTGAATAAGACAGAGTGCCTGACCCATATGGGGGAGAGGGATGTACAAAATATTATAGAGCCAAATATTTCAGGAGAAGTGCATCAGAGATGGAAAAGCATTGTGTTTTGTAAGATCTTGGTGGGAAAATCATTCCTGACTATGGGGATCATGTAAGGTTTCAAAGAACAAAGGGCTTTTGGGTTGGGCTTTCAAAGCAAAGTAGGATTTCCATAGATGGAGTGGAAGAAGATATCATCTCTTCCATATTATTTCATGTCCACTGAATTCCAGTCCTGAACTCGAAATTAATTTCTCCTGCATTTGGGCATGCTGTTCCCCATGACTACCAATAAATATAAAAAATGGACAGCAGTTTGAAATTATGTGAGTAGGACATATGTGAGAAGAGAAGGAAGACTCAACTCTAGCTAGTTGGGAGGGAGAAGAAATCAGGAAAAGCTAACTGGAGGAGATATAAATGGAAGGATGCGATTGCCCTTGGAAGTGGGTGGGGGAAAAGCACAGACTTCAGGAATACCAAGAACAGTGGGTAAAATCTTGATCACAGGTGATATAAGATGAGAGTAATGAACTAGACCATTTGTAGAAAGTCTTAAATATAAGCCAGGGGAACTTGGAGTTTTCTTCTCTTTTTGTCTGTGTCTTTATAGAACATAACCATGGAAATTCTAGATTATCCTAGAAGACTAGAGAGCCTCCAGCTCAGTAACAAAGCCACATTTAATGCTTCTTTCTCTACTTACAGATGATGTTGAGGTCCTCCCTGGTGCCCACTAGCATAAATTCCCTCCCCCATTCTGAAAGGTAGATATTTTTTAGAATTTCTTCATTTATTTGTTTATTTGATTGTTTAGGTATATTCATTTCTCATGAGGCAGTTAGGTGGTGCAGTGAATAGAAAAGGTCAGGCCAAGAGTCAGGAAAACTCATCTTTCTGAATACAATCTGACCTCAGACACCTACTTTCTGTGTGACCATTTAAACCTGTTTACCTCAATTTTCTCATCTGTCAAATAAGCTGGAGAAGGAAATGGCAAACCCCTCTAGTATCTTTGCCAAGAAAATCCCAAATCAGATCATGAAGAATTGGACATGTCTGAACAACAAGCCTCAGCTACCTCAACTGTAAAATGAGGTATGTAATAAAAGCATATACTTCCCAGAATTGTTGGGAGGGTCAAATCATATAATAATTACAGATGAGACAAATAAGGTCCACTGAAGGAAAAGGAGTAGTGTATGTGAATAGGATATCAATATTATACATTAGAAAGTAACATATAGATAATAAGTCCCAAGTTTAGGATTTGAACCATAGTTCCCTGACTCCAATCCAGGGCTGAATAATTCAATTCAAGAAGTATTTATTACTATGTGTTGGTCAAAGCTCTGTGATAAGAAATGGGAACACAAAGACAAATATCAAGCAATCCTTTAGGCTCTACTAATAGAAGGACTTTGGAGTATAACGTGGTAGGGAATAAGAAGAGAGCAAAAGAGAAAAGGACTCTTTGAGGGGTGACAGAACAGTAGAAGTTCTGAAAAGTAGACATGTGGAAAGGAGTGTATTCCAGCTTGTCGAATGAAATTGAATTGTCAGGTCAATCCTAGGTTTTGGATTGTGCCAGTTGCTTGGACACAGAACTTTTTCCGACTCAACCCCAGTCCATGCTGTGGGTGTTGGTTTGGCCACAAATGATACCAGTGACCTTTCTTGGCTTGTGCTACTTTAAGTTTCTATTCACTCTTATGTCTCTGGCCACTGATCTCACTGTAAAGTCCTTCTTCATATTCTCATTGGAGTTAAATAAAGGAAAATCTTTAGTCCTCATTCTAAGTAAATCAATTAAATCTCTACATATTTAAGGATCAACTGTAGCTAACATCCGAAATAATAGTAAGAGCTCACATTTTAATAGCCCTTTCAGATTTTCAAAGCACATTTATCCTAATAACTCTATATGGCTAGAAAGTGCAGGCGGAAGCTGGGTAGCTCAGTGGATTGAGAGCCAGACCTAGAGACGGGAGGTTCTGGGTTCAAACAGCCTCAGACACTTCCCAGCTGTGTGATCCTGGGCAAGTCACTTGACCCCCATTGCCTACCCTTCCCCTCTTCTGCCTTGGAGCCAATACACAGAATTGACTCTAAGATGGAAGGTAAGGGTTAGAAAAGAAAAGAAAAGAAAAGAAAAGAAAAGAAAAGAAAAGAAAAGAAAAGAAAAGAAAAGAAAAGAAAAGAAAAGAAAAGAAAAGAAAAGAAAAGAAAGGAAAGGAAAGGAATAGAAAAGAAAGGAATAGAAAAGAAAAGAAGAAAAAAAGAAAGTGCAAAACCTTCTATAAAATATTCTAGAAAGAAGGAAGCTTAACCAGACAGATTAAGCTATGTCTCCAGAGCCACACAGTGAAGTATCAGCTTTAGGACATGAAACCTCATGTGGAATCTGAACTCAGGTCTTCTGACACCATTTCCATTACACCGTCCACTAAGATGATGCTGCCAATTTGTTGACAACCTTTGACTCATCATTTTGAATGTGGAAAGATTAGCCCTATTTCCACATGGAGCAAATGATGTGCCTTATTTACCCAAACTCCAGCATCTGGAGTACTGCCAGCTCTGGTGGGATGATTATTTGGAGTGATGAGAGAATCCTCTCCATTGTTTTTTTTTTTTCTTTTACAAATAAGCCACTATAGAAACAGGCACCAATGGTGATTAATGATTCACTTGGATGAAGGATTAGCCCAGTGGCCCTTCCCCAAAGCTCAGCATGGTTTCAGACCTAGTCATTCCCTGGCCACTGGAATACACCGAGAGGAAATGGCTAGACTACATGCCCACAGTCAAGGACAGTCCCTTGGCTTGGAAGAGATTTCTTTGAAAAACAGAAGAAAAATCATTCCAAGCCCTTCCAGTTTCCATCATGAAACAGAAATATTTTGTGCTGAACAAATGAGGGGGTTGACATTTGCGACAAAGTGCAGTCTTTTAGTCGTGTGGTGTAGACGTAGTATGATTTGGTGGACGTGATGACAAGAACCCAGAGAATAGGAATAGGAGTCTGTGTGAAGTACCTTGATGCTGCAGATCATACCATTCATAGATTTTCAGAGTTGGAGGAGACTTCGTATATGGACATGAATTTGAATCCTCCCTAAAATCTCAAGCTGGTGATCACTCAGACTCTGCTCAAAGACCATTAGTGATAAGGATCTCACTACCCAAAGAGGCAACCAAGTCCACATTTAAAAAACTCAAATTATTTGGAAATAATTCCTTTTATCCAAATTATTTCTACTTCTCTTTAATTTTCACCCACTGCTCCTTGTTCTACCCTTGGTTTGGGGCCAAGAAGTAAAAGGCTAATCCTCGTTCCACATGATAGCTCTTGAAGTGTTTGAAAATAGCTATCATGCCTCATGGGTCTTCTTAAAATTAAATATACATCACTTAGAAATGTGTTATGCTTCAGATAAGAAAAGAAAGAAATGACTTGCCCAAGGTCACGCAGGCAGGAAGTAGCTCAGATCTAAAGCTTTTAAATCCACATTCAGTGCAGCTACTATGGCAATGTGGCAAATGAGATTTTTTTCAATCAATTATATGACATCAGTTCTAGCCCTGTCACGATTCTGTCCACCTTCAATTGAATTAATTCCATCTTGTCCTTTCAGGGGATTAGAGACTCATAGATTGAGAATTAGAAGGGACCTCAAAGGCCATCTAGTCCAATTCCCTCATTTTATAGGTGAAGAAACTGAGAATCAGGGAAGTTAAGTGATTTGCCCAGGTACCTTTTCTGAAAAGTAGAATTTGAACCTACATTCTCTGTCTCCATAACTAAGACTCTTTCTGCTATACAGTGCCATCTCCTTTGATTTTAAAATTGCCCTCTCCCTTTGGTCTACTTTCAAATCCTCCTGAGAGAAGGGAACATATTAACCCATTTAACATTTCACATGAATAAATTTTCTAAAAAATTTCTTCTCAGTAGCTAAGAGAAAAACCAAGAACTCTGAGTATGTGAAGGTGAAAGAAAAACAGAGAATTTTGAAAAGGAAGAATGAAGGACAAGGCAAGCCCTAAGGAATGATTTTGGAACCAACTGTCCTGAAGGAGTATCATTCACAGGACAATATGTCTCAAGTAAAACCCACAGAGCCCCTTCCCCTTCCTGTACCTCTAGACAGGAAAGTCTTTCCTTCCCTGGCACTGTCCCCATTGGGGTCACAATCCAGAAATTAATGTGGAACAAGAAGGCAACCAAGCTGCAGCCCACACAACATGTCTTTCATTAGTCAGAGTGAGTTGGCAGAAGAGAAGGGTGTGGGACCTGAGGTTGTACCCCCTGCCCACCCACAGGCAGCCAGGAGGCTCAGGCCAAATTGTGTGGATTTCTTTTATGGCATTGATTATTCTGCTATTCCCCAAACTAGCCACAAAGACTGGTACTGGACAGGGTACCACCATGTCCTTTTAGAAAATTCTGAATGGCCCCAACTGGGCCTGATCTACTGAATGCCTATTCTCCTGAGGATCCCTTGAAGAAATGGTTGTGGTCATCCTTGTTCTGGGAGATCCAATTTATTTTTTGAAGGGTATAACATCTCTTGATTAAAAACTCTTATCTTAAAAGCCAGGTAGAATATATTCTTGGAAGTCTTGAAGGTTGGAACCACCTATGGCCTGCTGGTATATGAAATCTGACAAGCCCAAGATAGAACTTGCATAGCCGTTGCTCCTAGACAATAAAACCTGATGAAAATAATGAAAAAAATGCTCTTTATAGAATACTGTGTAATTAGAAATCTTGTACCCTTGAACTCCATTTCCCAGTATCCCACTCTTCTCCTGTCATTACATACTGACGAAGGCAGGATATAAATTCTCCCTTTTCCCGCCTGTCTTCCTCTTGTCTTCCTGTTGAGGCTTTGGTGGAGCAGGCTTTTTGAAATGGTAGATTAGCTTGGGCACGTGTTTTATTTTGTTAGATAATTATCTTTTTATTCCTTTATTTCTAGTGATTATTAATACATCTTATAAAATATATTATTTGGAGTTATTTTATAATTTTTAAGCTTATAACACTTTAAGTCATTATCTTGCACTTAGAGTATTGTAAGAGATTTTTGGCTGGCCTCCTTGCCTCGGGCTTCTCTATCCTTCATTAACTCTCCAACTGACCTAAAATATAGGTCTAGCCATGTTACCTAACTATTCAGTTAACTCACCTGGCTCCAGAATCAGGTATAAACTTCTCTCTCTTAATCCCTGGATAACCTGGCCCTTTCCTGTCTTTTCAGTCTCTCCTGAATGTGCCAGGTGGAACTCTGCCTCTCTGCCCCTTCTTTGCCCATGCCCATCAGCAATATGCCAATACATGGCAGCCACAGATTACATTACCTGCCCTCTTCTGCTTTCTATTTTTGGTCCAGGTAATGAAATAACGATTCTGAGCCAAACATTCCAACCTTAAAGTCAGCCTGGAGTTTGAGAGGTTGGGAGCTTCTGGGTCCCCCATTCAGTGCTGACCAAAATGTGAGAGTTGTCCCCTAGACCAACTGTAATGTTTCTTTGGAGACAATGGACATCAACTAGGTCAACCAGACCCAACTCTTGCCTGGCTTGTTAGAAACCATGGAACTCGGGGAGTTGTATTGACAAGGCAGCACTGAAGTGATCATGAAATGTCAATTCAATAGTTTCACAAAATGTTTCATTTTGGGATGTTTTAAATATTAAAAGGTGATATCCAAATCATAAATTACTAATTTAATTCTTCTTTAAGCCTTTTTAAATATTTACTTATGTATTTTCCATTTGAAGCATTTATTTTGAGTATAGGAAATAAACAGTTGTCCTAAATCTGATTTATGCTATACATGGAATATCTTTTTACTATGCCTTTTGGGGACACACTAGGCAGAACCAAACCCAAGGTTGTTTGTTTGTTTTTTAATTTACCTTCCATCTTAGAACCAATTTGGTTCTAAGGCAGAAGAGTGGTGAGGGTTAGGCACTGGGGATTAAGTGACTTGACCATGGTCTCATGACTAAGAAGTGTCTGTGGCCAGATTTGAACCTAGGACCTCCTATCTCCTGGTCAGGCTTTCTATCCAATGTGCTACCTAGCTGCCCCACCTCAACCTAATTTAAATGACTGTCCCCAGGGCATAGCTAATTTAGGATTGAATGTATATCCAAGTACATGAACCAAAAGCTCTCCCTTAGTGGGAGAAGGTGAGTGCCCTACCTCTCCATCCACTAGACCCAACAGTCCTGTTTTGTTACAAATGTAATCCAAACTGACTTTTTGCATCAATGTTAGTTCCAAAGGATAGGGCATTAGGCAGAGTCAGATAAATGAGTCAGGAAAAGAGAAAAACTTTCTTCTGACTGGAAAAGGATGGCCATTCGACAATTCCTAAATTCTAGAGAAGTTTTGTAACCTCCAGCCTACATACACATATGAGGGTGGTGATCTCCAAAAAAAAAACTATATAAAACAAAGATGAAACCAATAGAGTGTGAAGAAGCTCTTTTTAGCCAAAAAAAATAAATGTAGATGTAGAAAAGTCAGAAAACAAATTAATTTTCTCTGTCCCCTCAACTTCCCCCCTAAGAAGTTCTTTGTATATAATTAAATTATTTACACACTGAGAATGTATCACCCTCAGTCAGTACCATTGACTCAACCATAACAGTCTGTCATTAACCTCAACTGTGTGCAAGATCTAGAGAAGGGATCTTGTGTGCCTATGGTTAAAGACATCATGAATTATAGAATATCAGAATCTCAGAGCTATAACTTTAGAGATAATATGGTCCTACATCTTCTTTTACTGAAGAAGAAATCAAGGTCCAGAGAGGTTAAGTAATTTATGCAAAGTCACAAAAATATGCCAGAATTAGGAATCAAATACTTATTTTCTGACTCCACACTTAAGGTCCTTTAATTATACTTTAGTGCAGTGATTCCCAAAGTGGGCACTATTGCCCCCTGGTGGGTGCTGCAGCAATCCAGAAGAGTGGTGATAGCCATAGGTGCATTTATCTTTCTTATTAATTGCTATTAAAATTAAAAAAAAATTTAATTTCCAGGGGGCTAAGTAATATTTTTTTTCTGGAAAGGGGGCAGTAGGCCAAAAAAGTTTGGGAACCACTGCTTTAGTGGCAGAGCCATATTAAGAGCCCAGATCTGCTATGATCAAATTCAGTCCTCTTCTCATCATACCTCTTTTCAAATGTAAGGCACTATTCCAGTTGAGAACAAGATTCTAGCCCCTAGTGAATATATCAGAACTTTACAATTTTCCTAGTGCCTAATGATTCTGCAATAATACAAGACAAGGAAGGTGATATTTCTGTCTACCTTCAAGTTATTATAATTCTTTTTTTCTCTCTGTTCATTAGGAGTGTGCTCAACTTATTTTTTATTCTGATAATTTAATTTTCTTCTCTCTATTTACAAAAAAAGCAGCTAAAGGTTTATCATTTTTGTTAGTCTTTTTTAAAAAAATACCTCTTTGGTTTATTATTTCAATAGTCTTTATGTTCTCCATTGCCTTCCAATATTTATTACTTTACACTTTGGGGAGACTTGTTAATTTCTAGTTTTCAGATTGCATGCTCAATTCATCAATACTCCTTTTTTCTATTTCTAACAGACATGCTTTTTTCCTCTTAAAACTATCTTAGCATGTCCTACATATATCCTACAAACTTGGATATGTTGTTTCACTGTCATTCCCTTTAATATATTGTATTACTCATTCCTATGTTTTCCCTTTGATCCATTTATTATATAATGTATCATTCTTTAGTCTTAGTTTAAATCTGTATCTTTTCCTTATGTTCATTATATTCATTGCCATTTTATTGAGTTATAATCTGCATTTGATAGTTATGCTTCTTAAAATTCTTGCATTTATTTCTTCTTACATTTATTCCTAGCACATGGTAAGTTTTTGAAAAGGTTACATTTATATTAAAAACATTATATTCCCTAATACTCCTATTAAGAAGGTATCATAATTCTTTAAAATCTATCTTTTCCAACTAAAGGCATGCCCCTCAATTGGGGAATGACTGAACAAATTGTGGTATATGGCAGTGATGGAATACTATTGTGCTATAAGGAAAGATGAACAGGATGAGTTCAGAAAAAGCTGGAAAGATCTACATGAATGGATACAGAGTGAAATAAGGAGAACAAGGGAAACATTGAACATAGTAACAGCAATATTGTGGAAAAATCAAATATAATAGACTTTGCTACTAACAGCAATACAATGATCAGAACAATTCTGAGTGACATGAAAAAGAATGCTATCCACCTCCAGAGAAAGAACTGTTGGAGTAAGAATGCAAATGGAAGCATATGATTTATCATTTGTTTATTTGGGTACAGGTTTTAGGGTTTGAGTTTCATAGGATTATCCACTTACAAAAATGAATAATATGGAAACCTGTTTTGCATAATAATATATGTATAACCGAGGTTGAATTGCTTGCTAGCTCTGGGAGGGGGTAGGGAAGAAGGGATAGAGACAATTTGGATTACATAAGTTCAGAAAATTCATGTGAAAAATTGTTATAAAAATAAAATAATAAAAAATAAAATAAAATGTATTTTTTCCAACAACCTGTTCAAGTATATTTTTGTTTTATTCACCTTTGTTAGATTTACCTATCACTAAAAGGCATACATAGCAATCTTTTACAATTATTGAGTTACTAATACATATAGACATATATGTTTGTGTGTATATGTGCATGTATGTGTATACGCACATATATACCTATCTTTTTAATCTAGTTAACTTTTCCTTATAGAAATTAGATGCCATCATACATATACATTTAATAATAATATTTCATTGTCTATATTGCCTGTGAACATATTACTTCCCTATTCATCTCCATTGACATTATTAGTATGTAATGTTTCCTTATCTCAAATCATGATATTATTTCTAATTTTTTGTGAAATTTCCTGACACCTAAATAACTTTTGTTCCAGACTTTCACTTTTTAATCTATATCAGTGGTTCCCAAACTTTTTTGGCCTACTGCCCCCTTTCCAGAAAAAATATTACTTAGCCCCCTAGAAATTAATTTTTAAAAAATTTTAATAGCAATTAATAGGAAAGATAGATGCACCTGTGGCCATCACCGCCCTCCTGGATCGCTATAGCACCCACCAGGGGGTGGTGGTGCCCACTTTGGGAATCACTGATCTATATGTATCTTAATTTTTAAGTTGTGTTCCTTTTATTCCACAAACTGTTGGGCTTCATTTTCTTAACCTCTTTATTTTCTTTGGTTCTTGAATCCATTAACATTTAAGATTTTAATCTTCATTTTCCTCTTTTTAGTATTTTGTGCTGAATTTCTCCCTCTTTTCTTCCTGTCTTATCATTAGTTGGTTCCTATTATTAGTTTTGCTTATATCCCAGTCTCCTATCACAGACTCTCCCCACTCCTTTTGTTGTTGTTGTTTTTTAATAGTTTCAGTCATATCTGACTCTTTGTGACCTCATTTGACATTTTCTTGGCAGAGTAGTTTGACATTTCCTTCTCTAGTTCATTTTACAGATGAGGAAACTAAGGCAAATAGAGTTAAATGACTTACTCAGGTCACATAGCTATAAATATCTAAGATGGGATTTGAAACAAAGAAGATAAATCTACCTGACTGTAGGCCTAATGCTCTTTCCACTGCACCACCTAGTTGTCTTAAACAATTATTGCACAGTTCTAAGTTCATTAAATTTGCGCATGTTACTTTTGTCTCTATTTCTTTTTAGTTTTAGTTTAGTTTTTTTTTTTTTACTTTTTTATCTGACTCCTACCTTCAAGGTCAGTCATTTTGACTTGTATAGAACTCATATGTTCTTTAGAGTTTTTGACATTTTATTCTTTTCTGTCAAGTTTTCTTCCTCTGTATTTTAGTTTCAAATCTTCCATTCTCTTTTCCAGAACCTCTTTTTTAGATTTTCCTTAATGTCTTCTAAATGATCTATCTTTTTATTGTCTTATCAAATTTTCTTTAAGAGATCTACTTTTGCGCTCTTTGTGGTGGCAAAAAAATTGGAAAATGAGGGGATGTCCTTCAATTGGGGAATGGTTGAACAAATTGTGGTATCTGTTGGTGATGGAATACTATTGTGC
>NC_058135.1:234396344-234414800 GCF_016433145.1 Gracilinanus agilis | reverse complement strand
ATATATATATATATATATATAAAAGATATTAGGGTTTTAAAAAAAGAATTAAAAATATATAGAAATAGGTCTTGATCAATGACATATGTAAAATCCAGTGGAATTGATCATTGGCTATGGGAGGGAGTTGGGAGGAGGGGAAGGAAAGAACATGAATCATGTAACCATAGGAAAATATTCTAAATCAATTAATTAAGTAAAAATGTTCAAAGTGGAAAAAAAGAGAGAGATATTTGCTTTTTACCATTTCCCTAATTTCTATTCTTCTTTCTTCAGATACTTCTTTTCTCAAATCTTGTATTTTTCTTCTGTACTATTCAATGATTTCTTGACATTATTCTATTATTTCTGTAAGTCCATAGAATTTATGATGTTGTATTGTTTATCATTTTAATTTAAAATGAGTATTCTTTACTACATAATATTTACTTATATGATTCCTTTCCTATATTTTTCAATGATTTATTTATGAGTCTTACTCATAGTTTTTGGACTTATATTCAACTTTTTTCTCTTGGCCTTGCTGCCCTTTCTCCTTACTCTTTGGTTCCAAATAGTTTTGTTTGAGCACCCCCTTCCCCACATCCTATCTTAACATTTAATTTTCTTCTCCATTCCATGCCACCCATCTCCTCATGGCCATAACATTAGGGACAGTTAGCCTTGATGAGAGATTGGGTGACTTCCTCTTGGAACTTTATCTCACCAAAACTTTACAAGGAGATGTTCACAATTGGATTCATATCCACCTTCCCTCAGCATAGAAGTCCACCCAGCTGTTTAAGATTAGGTGCTACTCCCCCTCATCTGTTACCTACTTCTCCTTCTAGATCTGGAGGGGGAGAAATAGAAATAAGGAAATGCTAAAATCTAGGGTTTGATTTATTGTTTTGTTGATTTTCTAGACTTAATAAAGTGATGGATAAATGTTATAATGCACATTAAACTTAAAAGTATGCCTGGTATATTTTTTCCCAGAGAACCAGGATTTTTTTTACCCATTTGACACTATACATATATTACATTTCATTTTTCATTTTGGTGCCTTTATAAAAGTTTAGATATATGCCTCAGCTGCTTCTGGCTCTACTCAAAAACGGCCTTTACATATTCAAACCTGTGTACATTCTATCCCTGTCCACCACCATTGATAATATTCACTCCTTGAGGACCAGAATCATTTAATTCTTTGACCAAATATACCAGTGATTCCCAAAATGGGCGCTACTGCCCCCTGGTGGGTGCTGCAGCGATCCAGGGAAGCGGTGATGGCCACCTTTTTTTTTATTATTATTATTACATTCTATTCTGAGTTCAATAAATAGTTTCATAATTTCCAGGGGACACTAAGTAATATTTTTTTTCTGGAAAGGGGGTGGTAGGCCAAAAAAGTGTGGGAACCACTGATATATACCGAGCACTTAGTACAATGCCTGGCACATAGTTGGTGCTCAATAAATAATTGTTGATTTGTTTATCCATTGATCATTCAGGGTTATACAAATAATAAATAACAAAACTAGACTTTGTGCTTTCTTTCTGCATCTAGCAATCTTCTCCCAGAGAAGTCCTCCTCGTGCCTTCACTTAGCATGCCATCTCATTTGGAAAAACCCTGAGCTTAGCTAGAAGTTCCCCTTACCCCCAACCCGTCCTACCCAATGTATTTTTCTTCTTACTATAAGATGGTAAGGGAGACAGTCAAATGGCATGTTCTTTCCATCAAATTGACCCAGTAGACTATAAAGTCTTTGAATGAAGGTTCTGTGCAGTCTGTTTTTATCTTTGAAAATAGCAAAGCACCTGGTACATAGTAGATGCCTAATGAAATTCAATTCAACAAACATTTATTAAATACCTGCTCTGTGCCAGGCTCTATGCCAGGCTTAGGATTCAAAAAGATAAAAATGGAAATGTCCCTACCTTCAAGGAATACCTATTAATAGATGTTGGTTGAGTGTGTGGCTGAATGCCCTGCATCTTCACAAGAGCAGCTACACTCTTCAAGCAGGAACTACTGCCCAGAATCAAGTTCTTAAATGAAAACAGGGAAGGAGAGGAAACAGAATCAAGAAAGGGAAAGGGAAGAAAGAATCCAAGTCAAGTGTCCTTGTTTCCCTGTCACTGGCTAGTTAAGCTGTCTATCAATAGCAGCATAACCAATGAAGATACAATAGCCCTTTTTCACTGGCCTGATCCTGACTGGTTATGGGTGACAATGACACCAAGTGGAAATAGGGAGTGCTTTCCTTTCCTCCTTCTGTGTTGTATGGCATGGATCCCATCAGTGTTTATAAAAGCCACGAATCCTTGGGAAGCTAGGTATGGTTCGTCATGCCTTCTTCCTTCACCTCTCTTCCTAGGAATAATTCACATCAATACAGTCCCTCTGTAACTGTAAAAATACCCCAAATACCCCTGCTGAAACTTGGGGGAGTTAGACTAAATGACCCATCGAGAGTTATCCCTGACAGGTTTACATCCAGCCTCTGCTTACATATAGCCTGTGATGAAGGAGCTCGGTACCTAATGAGACAGTTATTTCCATCTCAGATACCTGTTAATGCTAGAAAATCCTGCCATAGCCTAAGTCAAAATTTGCTTCCCTGCAACTTTCCTGAATTTATCCTAATTCCCTCCTCCAGAATAAGGAAACCTATCAAATCCTTCAAATACTGGAAGATAGTGATACTGTGCCTCATATGCTACTTCTTCAGATTCAAAATCCTTATTTCTTTCACTTTCCACCCCCTAATTCACTCTGGTCCCCTTCCTCCAGTTTTTCCATATTTAGCTCAAAATTTGGTCCAAAGTCCCAGATTCACTTATTTCTACTTATCCCTCTTATGATCTCAGCCACATTTTAAAATTCCTCCAATGAGGGCCTGCAGGGCATTGACAGAGTCCCTTCCCTCTCTATCATCCATTAATTTATCTGAACACTCCTTGCCCCCCAACCCAAGGTACTGACCTAAGGTGGCCATCAGGGGGCACCACATTACTGTTCAATCATCCTCAGACAACCTGAGGACTCCCTCAGGGATATACCAGTTGGGGCTTGATTTCATTTCACAGGACCATAGATTCAGAGTGGGAAAAGACCCTAGTGGTCATCTGGCCCAACTCCCTGATTTTACAGATGAAAAAACTGAGGCCCAGAGAGGCTGAGTGATTTCCCTGAAGTCACACAGGCTGGGCTAAGGATGGAACTCAGATTCTCAGATTCCAAATCTAGAATTCTTTCTACCAGTCACCTTGGTCCAAGACCAGGTATTGGGGCTGAGAATCCTTCCCCATTTGCCTCAGCCCTAACCTCTCCTCTAAGACTTTCCTGCTTGACAGAGAACATCCCCTGCCTCACCTCTCCAAACTCAGATCCAGTGGTCTCCATGACCTAGAAGCTCCCTCAAACTCTCTCTTGCTCTTTATTTTAATAGCTCAAGGATACCAAGAAAGCAGGCTTTTCCAGCTAATTTTATGTCATTCAAACTACTGCCTTGTAAATACAGTGAGCCAGGATGGCATAGTAGAGAGTGAACTGGTCTCTTCTACTGAATAAAGTATGGGTATGCCATTCCATTTATAGAGGAGGCTGCTATCCATAAGATAACAGAGACACAGTAAGAGCTGGATGGGAACTGAACAGCCTTCTAGTTCAAACAACACATTTGATAAGTGACGAAACACGCCTAGAGACTGTTTAAAGTCACTGGACTTTAAATAATGGAATCAGGATTCAACCTTAAGGTTCTCAGACTTTAAATAGAATATTTTTTTCCCTCTCCTTCATTGGAATGCAGAATAAAGTAGGAAGCAGCAGGGAAAGTATTGTTATCTCTACAGATAAGTGATGCTATGGGTTCCCCAGGGTCCATTATTGAATTAGCAGCACATACAAGCTTAGAACACAGGGCTTTCGACTCTCAGTTCCAGGGTCTTTCCTTATAGTAACTGATTCAGCTTTGTTTTGCTGGGGTTCTGAATAAGATGTAGTTATGGAGACAGTTAGGTGGTTCATTGGAAAGAGAGCCAGGCCCAGAAATGGGAAGTCTGAGGTTTAAATCTGATCTCAGACAACTCCTAGCTATGTGACCCTGAGTAATGTTGTAGGAAAAGTTAGGATGTGCTCTGCTGTCCATCTGCAAGCTTACACATCTTAACTTTTCTTATAACAGGAAGTTACTTAACCCTTTTAGCATAGCCCTTACCATAGCTACTCCCCTAAGAACCAACCTGCAGTATTGATTCTAAGATGGAATGTAAAGGTTGTTTTTTTTTTAACGTAATTAGACAAAGAAAAGAAGATAGGAAGCTATTATAAGCTGGTACCACTTTGGGGGAAATGGGAGGAGTAATCCAACCTGTGGTTTTATCAGTACAGCTTATTCTTGATGAGGAAATTCCATTTATTAATGCAATTTATAGTCTTTGAAAGCTGCCTGGAGACTTGTCCAGAGTCACACAGCTAGTATGTATCAGGGACTGGTTTTGAGACCAGTTCACTCTCTACTATGCCATCCTGGCTCACTGTATTTACAAGGCAGTAGTTTGAATGAATGGCTATCAGAGAGTCAGAGGAGGTCTCCTTCTAAAACAGGAAAGGCAAGTCTTTAGAGATAGCCCCTTGCCTGTTCCTCTACAGCATGGACATCACGAAGCATTCTCTCAATGTGTTACTGAAATTTTTAAGTGCCCAGAATTTCCGAATCGTTCTCCCCAGCCAGAGGATTTATTGAGGGTGGTTTTCCTTCTGCCTAGATATAAAAATGGGTTTTTGAAATTTTTCATCGGAGATAGAGAGCAGAATATTTCAACTTAATGTAAGGACAAACTTCCTAACAAATAGAGCTGTCCAAAAACAAAATGGTCTTTCTCTGGAGGCAGGAAGCTCCATATCACTGGAGGTCTTTAAACAGGATCTATTCTCTGGATAGCCACTTGTCTGGATACTTACTCAGGTTATTGATTGGAGTAGATAATCTCAGAAGACCTGCCCAGCTCTAAGATTCCATCCTGATATTTTTTTAAACCCTTAACTTCTATGTATTGGCTCCTAGGTGGAAGAGTGGTAAGGGTGGGTCTATCCTGATATTTTAAATTCCATGCCAGGGCATCTTCAAGGATGAAATGTGACAGGAAGGAGGGAAGGAAGGGAGGGAGGTGAAGAGGAGGAGGAAAGGAAAGAAGGAAGAAAGGAAGGAAGGAAATAAGCATTTATTAAGTACCCACTGTGTTCCAGGCTGTGTGCCCATTGTGCTAAATGCTTTTACAAATATTGTCTCATGTTGCTCCATTTGGTTCTCACAACAACCCCATGAGGTAGGTGTTGTTATTCTCTCCATTTTACAGATAAGGAAAATGAGGCAGACAGAGGTAAAATGACAATCTCAGTCACACAGCTGGTCAGTATCTGACCAAATTTGAACACAAGTCTTCCTGACTATTCATTATGCCACCATGTTGTCTCTGAACAAGAGTTTCATCTGCTCAACCAAAAAGAAAATAGACAATTTAGTCATGTCAGTCAATCTGTCCATTTCAGCTCAATCCAAACCATTGTTTCATTGATTAGATTCATCTGGTTCTATTGGAAATGGTCCTTCTGTATTTTTGATGACCTGTCCATACATTCCCCAAACTTTCAATTCTAGGAGTCATAGACTGCAATCTAAGGAAAGAAACTGAAGCCCAAAGACTGGGAGTGATTTGCCCGAGGTCAAACAAGTCGGGAGGACCAGACCCAGAGGCTCTTGACCTCCACTCAGAACATATTCCAACTAGGCTGTTAGATGTCCTCAATCTTCAAGCACAGCCTGATGCCAAGAGAACAGATGTTCAGATCAATGGTCCCCAACATCAGCAGAATCTTCAGTCATCAACCAAAAGGTCAATTAAGGGCATTAAAGCCAAGATATTTTACAAAGATTTTTGACAACTCTTAGGGCAAAAGAATGCTTTTTGCTTAACTCTCAGTTAACCAAAAATTTCATTTACCCAGAATCCTCTAAGGAGTCTTGCAGGTGAGAAGCAGCTTCTGCCCAAGAGAGGAGAAAGCTGGCCACCCACATGGGCTGGGGCTATGGTCTCTGGTTGCTCAGTCTGGAAAAAGGAGCTGCAAGTCTGGCGCCTGCCAGTGGGGCCAGATGATTTCAATTTAGGCAGATTCCACTGGGCCGAGAAAACTGCCAGCCAGCAGCAACAGCAGCAGAAGCAGAAGCAGCAGCAGTGGTGTCAGCAGCAGCCCACAAGGCCCCTCGGGGAGTGTCCTTGAAGAGGGAGGACAGGCAGGACCTCCCAGACCCTTCCCTACTCGGGATCGCCAATACTAGAAAACTGGGACCCAATGATTCCCGATCCCAGCAAGTGTTTACTGAGGCAAGGTAGGGGGCATGAATGGAGAGACTTATATAATAAACAATTGACCAATGGAACCAAGAGAAGGCTCTACTATACAAACAGTACTGAGATCCAATGGAAAGACCCTGTTTGAAAAGTCAGTACTTTGGTCTTCTAGTCTTAGCACCATTGCTAGCCACTTTTATGACTTAACAAATCACTTCCAGTTTGGGGACTCAGTTTTCTATTCTGTATAATGAGACTTTTTGAACTAGATGGTTTTATTGACAATAAAACCATTGACCTAGATCTCATAAGGGGTCTGCAGTACATCTAGTCCAACTTCCTCATATTACAAGTGAAAAAAATGAGCCTCAGAGGCCAAGATCATACAAACAATCTATGGCAGGACAGGAATTTAAAACCCAGTGCCTTGCATCCTGATCCAGACAAGGATGGTGATGCTGCTGCTGATAAATAGCATTTATATCACAATTTAAAGTTTGTAAAATGCCTTACAAATATTATCTCATTTTATCCTCCCAATAACCCCACAAACTACTATTGTCCTCATTTTATAGGCAAAGAAATTTAAGCAAATAGGGGCTGAGTTGCCCAGAATCACACAGCTAGTGAGTGTCTAAGGCTGGATTTGATCTCATGACTTTTTGACTCCAAATCCCTTGCCCTATCTACTGTGTCACCCAAATGTGCTATGCTGTTTTTAAAGTCCTCTCCCACCCATTTTTAGTGGGAGATCTTTATCTTCTCTGTTCTAAAGCCCCTTCCAGCTCTGACAGTCTATCATTCTGTAATTAATCTAAAAGAAAGAAATCAGAGACAGGGAAAGAAGACCCATCTCTGGGAAATTCAAAATGGCTGCCCAAGAGAGATTTTTTTTTTTCAACCCAGCCATAGAAATGTCCCATTAACTCTTCTGCCCTCCAGAAAAGAGAAAATCCATGAGCCTGGGTGAGCTGAGGCATCTGGGACTCTAGGAAAGATCCATTTTGCTGAGGGTCCTCTTCCTTCCCCATGCCTGGGCTGGCAACTGGGTCTGTAAGCCTGAAAAGACCTCATGACTTTATGAGATTATCTGCTAATCACGACCAAGTCTTCGGACTGCAAAAGGTGTTTCTTGAAAAATGTGATGCCATTTTTATGACACAGTAAAGGAAGGGAAATGGCCTTGGCCCCAGTGCCCAGTAAATTCTCCATCAACCAGAGTCCAATCTCATGTTGGCAAGAGCCTGTCGGGCTCAGACTTTCCACCTCTTGGCTGCTGCTTCATTAGAGGCTGGAGAGTCAAGAACACATGGGTTCTCTTTCCAGACATTCAAGGGGAGTCTATAGACTGTTAAACCATCGGTGAGATGAAGTGTTTGGAAGAAGAGAGGGGCTCACACGCACTGCTTTGCTGTGTGGGTCATAATAGCCACTGGATTAAGTACTAGCTGGCCTTGAAAAAGGAAATTGGAATACTGGAGCTGGCTGATGATTTCCCGGTCAGCTTCCAAAAGGAACACTGTACTTACTGGACACTGGCTTTGGACAACTGAGTCCAGAAGTGCTTCCTAGGCTATAAAGAGTTGGTAGCTGAGCCCAAAAGGCTTGACACATTTTCAGTAGAGCTTCAAGCTCAGTCTCCCTTACCTTCTCCATCTCCATTGGCTTTGGGTGGATCCTTTTGTATTGACCTCTATACATCTGTAGGGGATAGTCTTCCTCAGTTACTGAATGACTTTTCCTGGTTGTAAATGCATTTTGTCAAGTTGCATAAGACCCTGGAAAGCCTTGCATGCCAGGATATCCATCGAGAGAACTGATATATTGGGACCAAAGAACACAGAAAGATCAATGTGCCAGAAAGGCACATAGTCCACAGTCCATGGTCCATAGAATGGATTGTGTGCCAGAAAGTCAACAAGAGCTACGTGCTAAACATCTTCTGACCCTTTCCCTATTCTGTCAGCATGTTACTGTTCAGTGGCATATGGGACCCTGGTGGTATAAGACATGGGAATTCTGACAACATGGATCCTTATAGGGTGGTGGTTGGCCAAGCCAACCACACTGCCTCTGAGCATTCCTTCCTAAAAAGTAGACATTAAACAAATTCACCACTGCACTTCATGGAAGTCCATTTGATTGTCTGGGCAGATCTTCTTTGACTCCTCTGCCTAAGAAATCGAGTGGACATTTTTCTCCATCCCTAACCCTATTCTGCATCCCAAGGCCCTCTGAGAATGACCCCTTTATCCCTTCCCCCCAAATACTTCATATCCCTGAGCCTACCATGGTTCAATAATATTCCATTTTTTAAGCATAATGGCGGAGTAGTGGCGTTGGAAAAAGTTTTGCAGAGAAGTGTGGAAGCTCTTTTTATCCCAGTCATTTGGGATGGAAATCTTTGTAAAGCATGTTATATATGCCCCTGATTCCTGAAATTGAGTTCACTGAGCATCCCTTGACCTCTTCCTGTTAATCCAGGGTCATTTTAAGGTCTACAGGCCACTTGCCTTTGTGCTAAATGGCCCCAAGGTGTCTGTGGTTTTTCTTCTATTTCTTCTCTAGCTATATCATCCTGAACTCCCAGTTGCCTCAGCCTTGGAAAGAGGTAATGCCAGAATGCTAAACTCATTATGTCAGTGACTTAAATTTACACATGATTAGTTTCCTAATTGGTCTTCCTATACCTCTCTCTCTCCCAAATCATCATTTAAACTTGGAAGTTCTTTTTGAGGTTCACAGATTTCTGGGGGGGTCTTTTGATGAATGTCAGTAAGTCAATAAACTTGAATGGGGAATATATATGTATGTATGTATATATATATATGTATTAATTTTCACTAATCTCTAACTGAACTTTAGCATTTACTTTCATTATGGAATATATATGGGTATATGTGTGTGAATATATATGCTGTGTATTATATATGATGTATATATGCTATATACATATCCATATAGATTATACACACATAAATATGTGTATATAATCTATGCAAGTATTTATTGTATATGTATGTTTATTCTGATGGTCTCCAGATTCTACGAGACTGCCAAAGAAATGCATAATTTAAAAAATCTTTAAGTTAAGAATATCGCTCCTTGAATCCAATGTTAGATTAATCTCCAATATGCGCAGACCTAGTCATATTATTCCTGTGTTCAAAATTCTTAGTATCATAGCTTGCTTGGGTCACAGACTTGTATCTGGAAGGGACCTCAGAAGTTTCTAGTTCAATTCCTTCATTTTACAGTTGGGGGATCTGGAGCTTAATGACCTTAAGTGACTTGTCTCCAATTACATTAGTAGTAATAAACAGAATAGAGGCTAGACCCAAGGTCCTTTGAATCCCAATACAGCCTCCTTTCTACCCAGCAGTGTTTTCTTTGTTGAGACCTACTGAGTGAAATACAAACAACTCCTGACTTTTAAAGTTTTTTACAATCAGAGGTGAGACTGCCTTTATACTTCTCTCTCCTAACACATAGGCTACACTGCTGCCAAACTGGATTCCTCACTGCCCCCTATACACATATTATATTTTCTACCTCTGTACATCGACCCCAACATAGTGAGGTCATTGTGGTTCTCTTCAAGTGTGAAGGATAACCATTAACCTCCATTCCATAGATACATCACTCCTTATACCTGTAATGTAAAGGTAATAATACCTTTATTTACCCTATTGAATTCCTTCCCATCATTTATGGAATTCAAATGTCACTTCTTCCAGGAAGACTTCTCTGATCTCCTGAGTCTATATAACTACTTTCCCCTCTTCAAACCTTGCAGTGAATTTTGTTTGTACCGCTTGTATACTCTTATTGTATGTAGTCTTATATTTTAATTATCTGTATAGGTCAAATGGCCCTGCAAAGGTCCTTCAAAAGGATACCCCAAACAGTCTCTGGCCACATGAGACCAGGGCTTTGTTTCTTATCTAAACTATCCCTTTCATCTAGAATAATGTTTCTCAAACTGTTTGATCCATGGATCCTTTTACATTATTACTGAGGAAACTCCCCCCAAAGAGCTTTTATTTATGTGAATTGTATTCATCAATATTTACCTTATTAGAAATGGAAATATCTTAGTAGTGTTATAAAAACAGTTTTGACCTCATAGACTCCCTAAAAGGGTCTTGAAGTCCCTAGACCACATTTTGAATGTTGCCACCCCCACACCAGTGCAGATAGATGTGGATGTTTGTAGACTTGGACCACTGAATTCTAAGGCAATGGACTAAACCAGAGGACCCTTCATGTGTCATCAATAACTTTGAGACATCTATAATCCTCCTGCTCACTCATGGATGGTGGCTACTATATACTCTATGGTAAAGATTATTTGGAGTCTAAGGGAGAGAATTATTGCCTTGTTACAGATTAATAAACCATAGAGGCCAACATATACCTGAAGGAGCCATCCCTCACTCCCCATCTATACCTTCCATGACAACAAGTAGCCATTTAACCTCCTTTTGAAGACTCATGGAGAACTCCCTACCTTCAAAAGCATTGTATTCAACTTTGAAATAGCTATAAATCTTATGAACATTTGTCTTATATAAAGTTCCTTGCCTGTAACCTCTAGTCATTCATTACTCCTAATTCTCTCCTTTGGGATTTAGCAGAACAAACCTAATCCCTTTTCCCTGGGACAGTACTTTCAAATATTTAAATGGAGTGATCAGGTTCCCCAAGTCACCACTTCTTCATCCTGCGTCATCTCAGTGCCCTGAATTAGTCACCTCATATGGGACTATATCATCTCTTGCCTCCTCATCACTGTAGTCAGTGTCCTTTGAATGTATACACCTGTTATGTCAGTGTATCTCCTAAAATGTTGATATGTGGTTCTTACAACTGAACAAAACCATCCCAGTATGGACTGAGTAACACAAAAGAAAAATGAAATACTTCCTCTTCTCAAAACTATTTCCTGCTAATGCAGTCTAAAATTAAATTGGCTATGCTGGCTACCAAATCACATTATTGATTCATGTGAACTTTTTAGTCTCAAACATACAGTATTTTCATTTTTTTAATACAAACTATTTTCTAAGTACTCTCCTCCATCTAATACATTTGTAGTTGATTTTTTGAACCCACGTGTAGGTTTTTACATTTATTTGTGTTTCATTTTGTCTTATTATATTCCATCCATCCTTCTATACTACAAAAAAAGCCATCCTTGAGTATCAGTAGTATGATGGAGATCTCACAGAATACAGCAAGAAGAGAATCAAATCATCTGCCAACTTCACTTAATCTGCTTATAAGCATATGATACCATATAATATAGTCATGCGAAACTGAATTAAATTTTCAGAAAGATGAAAGATGACCAAAGCTAATTGCTCTGCAAATGGCAGCCCAAACCACTTTCCTTGTGCAGTTAATACAACAAAGAAAAATTCTAGGCCTCTAAAGGTCAAGATCATTTAAAGGGATTAAGCCATAGAGTAAAGACTCTTGCCACATGAAAAAGGAGTTATAATGGAAATTTAAAGAAGTCAAGACATGCCCTAGGGAGGCAGAATAGGGTGTCAGGGTTGGGTGGAACATCAGAGCATGGGAATAAACCATCAGAGCTGAGGGAGAAGTTTACAGAGTTGAACAGGGGATTTCTGAACTGAACATGACACTAAAGATCCAGTTCCCAATTTTTACCCCCTAGTTATGGAGGGATAGACTGTTTATTGTGCTGGATCTCCTGAATCCAAAGTGAGAATTTTATGAAAGCATGAAAGCAGCCAAGAGCTCACTAACTACATAAGATGATTGAGAGTAACATCTGAACTAGGCTTCAAGGATGTGAGAGTGTGTATATGTATGGATAGATAGATAGATGGATGGATGGAGAGAGAGAGACAGAGAGAGAAAGAGATGAATGGATGATGGAGGGATGGATAGATAGATAGATAGATAGATAGATAGATAGATAGATAGATAGATAGATAGATAGATGGATAGATATATAAGATACAGATAAAAATTTTTTAGACTTGGTATCTTGATTTCATTTAAGTTCAATATATAGTAGTTACCCAAAATCCAATACCTCTATTGATCCATTCAGTTTTATTCTGAGCTGTTTTTACCAACCTGTGTGGGTTTGTCCCCTTCTTAGAAAGCCTGTCCTTAGGTTAGCCCCTCCTGGTGGTACCCACAACAAGGCTCATCATATTAACACTAGACTTATTTCAGACACCTGCTCAGCTTAGACTACTACAGTTCAGAACTCTGAAGGTCAAATGATCTGCCCAACCTCAATCTCTAGGTCAGCTGGGGTTTATAAGAGCATGCCACCACACCCAGAGTAAGATTTCAACTGGCAGGGATATGTAGAAGCTGTGCCAAGGAAAGGGAGGACATGAACAGAGATAAAGAGAGTAGAGCAATGTGGGATGCCTCAGGTTCTTTGAAGGACATTGAGTACTTTGGTTTATGGGGCATGGAACAAGAAAAGTGGAAGAGTAAGAGATATTAAGGGGGAAAATAGGATGGGGTCATATTATCAGATAGAAGAGTGGGGAACCTGATGACATTCAGTTCGATTCAGGATGGAGACTGAACCCATGATTTCACTGGCATTGCAAACTCTTACTAATACCAGCTTGGTACCTTCTTGACAAGAGGCTAAGTGATGCCTCCATAGTCAGGATGGGGTAGAGATGAGATCCTCCTATTTCTCAGTTCAGGTTACTATTTTTTGTACCATATCGCCTCATGATTCCAACTCAGTTAACATTTATTAAGTAATTACTATGTGCCAGGCGCAATGGAGGGTGGCTGGGTTACAAGGTGGGGGAAAGCATCCAGAAGCTTACAGTCTGTAAGGGACACAGCATGTACACACATATGTAAATATTTAGAAATTTGAAGAAAGAGAGAACATTAACAATTAGGGAGGTGAGGGAAGGCTTCACGTAGGAGGTATATGCTGAGTTGAGCTTTGAAGGAAGATAATACGTCTAAGAGATAGAAGATGAGGAATCAGCCTGCCACTGTACGATCTCAGGCAAATCACTTCATCTCCTTAGGTCTCAGTTTCCTTCTCTGTAAAATGAGGGGGCTGGACTAGATGTGGTCTGAGGTTCCATCCCTCTCTAGCGCCTTGATCCCATCATTCCCTCAGTATTGCACTCCAGCCATGGGGACTGCTTAGACAGAGACAGAGTCATTTGAAATGCCAAGGTCAAGGAAGAGCTATTAGTCTAGTTTGGATACAGCATAGTGGGACCTTGTGAAGACAACTTAAGGACTTGAGAGGGACAGCCAAGGGGAGAAGCTAGTCTCAGATCAGACCCTGGGAGTCAGCAGAACAGAACAAGGCTGTGACCAGCGGAGAGTAAGAAGGGAGCTCTAGAGTCAGGAGCTTAGCGTCACCGGGGAAGGGCCAGTTGGCTGCACTCAGGGGAAGGTCTGATGAGGGCCCCTCAACAATGAGCCAGGACATTCCAGGAAAGTTCCATTTTGCTTCTTAAAGGGGCAGGCCTCCCAGAAACCGTGGTCTGACTGGACACACATCACATTACAGGGGAAGATGACCGATCAACCTCATGGAAATTCAGCACCTGCCATTTTTCTGTTTGGTCCTTGAGTCTTGAAAGAGTTCAGTTGCATTGAAGCAAATTGGGGGACAAAGAACCGTAACAAATAATATCTATTCAAGGGCCCTTTATTAACAGAACTATTAGCTGGAGGGGGAAAAAATCTATACATTTCTGAAATATCTGTTTTCTTCTTCTAAGACAGGCAACAGAATTCAAGCTTTCAAACTGTTTATAAAGTAATCAGCATTAATTTGTTCTGTTCAGATTTTAATTATACACTGTGGGCTATTCTGACAGGACACTGTGGCTGCTGGATCTGTCAGAGGGAAATAATTTCCTACCAGGATGACCACATGCCTCATGAATTATACATGAAACTTTGTTTCCTTGTGACTATTGCTAAAAGACACTGTCAGCCTCCCGAAATTTCAAAAGATCCACAATTGTTTTTCCGATAAGTCTAATTAGCAGGAAGTAGGTGGGGAGGTGTTAAGAATGACTTCCAGATTTCCAAGATGTGCTGAGAGGCACCCACTAATCTGGCTCAACCTCCATGGTGCAGTTGGGAGTCCAGGAAAGAGCCTCAGGGACCACCCTGACACCCTGTGCCCTGAAGGAAAGGTCGGAGTTTCTGCTTCCAGATACCCAGCTGAGAGAGGGATGGATTTATCCTTGTTCTACCCAAGACTTAGCCTCCACAAACAAGGCTGAGATTCCAGACATAATTCTGTTATTCAAATGGAAGAAGAGTTTGATAGCTATGCTAATGACTTTTATCTGTGAAAACATAACTAATAGCTTGGTTTACATTTGCCTACATTTATGAGCATAATTTTAGCATGTAATTTTATTGCACAATAAAACATGATACCGCATTAGTCTTCTTTACAAAAAAAAATAAAACAAAAAAAAAAAAAAAAAAAAACAGAGGCTACCTTGGAGTGATCCCAGTGCAAACCTTCACGCTGCATGGAAATGGCAGCATCATTTTAAAATTTTGACCCCGTGGAATTAATAAAAAGAGATTCCCAGTTAACAATTAACTGCCCTGGGCTATTTCCTGCAGGCATCATATTTGGTAGAAATGCCGAAAATATGCTGCATAATTCATTGGGCAGCATTGATTGCTGGAGATTGTTTTTCCGACTCTGTTATTCTTATGGG
This sequence comes from Gracilinanus agilis, assembly GCF_016433145.1. NCBI lineage: Eukaryota > Metazoa > Chordata > Mammalia > Didelphimorphia > Didelphidae > Gracilinanus > Gracilinanus agilis. Next base: position 234,399,733 of record NC_058135.1, on the reverse strand, counting down.
TAAATTGGATTGAATGAACATAATCTTTCTTAGATGCCATCAAAAAGATTTCTCAGTGCCTCCTTGGGGCAGTGTGCATTAACATAGGATGAGGAGGCAACTGGCTTTGTACCCTTGTGTTTTATGGAGGACCTAATCTCGGGGAAGTAATCAGATCATACCCCTAAAGGAACCTGAACAAGGGTTGAACAGGAAAAACTAGACAATATGAGATGTGCAGTCATGGGCACTACAAGGTACAGGGTGGTGCGGCTGGGCTTGGGGCCAGGAAGTCCTGGGATTATATCCCACCTCTGACACTAACTAGCTGCGTGACAGTGGACACATCACTTAAACTATCTAAGCCTCAGTTTCCCTCTCTGTAAGATGGGGATGACAATACTTGAAGTCTCTTCCTCCCAGATTGGGGCCTTGAAGGGAAGGAGATTTTTATAGGTTTTTATGAGAAAGAAGCATGTTTAAGGTCTGGAAGGTGGTGAGAATGAATGTAGCCAGTCAGACTAAAAGCATCTATTAAGTGTTTACTGTGAGTGCTAAGCTCTGAAGATATGAAGAAAGAAATATATAAAATCTCTGCTTTCAAAGACTTCACGTTCTGATGGGAAAAACAACATGCCAGCAATTATGTCAAGGCAGCTTGGCGGCACAGTGGGCTGAGGAATGGGCCAGGAGTCAGGAAGACTAATCTTTCCTGATTTCAAATCTGACCTCAGATACTTACTAGCTGTGAGACCCTGGGAAAGTCATTGAATCTTATTTGCCTCAGTTTCCTTATCTGTAAAATGAGCTGGAGGAAGAAATGACAGACTATTCCAATATCTTTGCCAAGAAAACCCCAGACATAACTGAAAAATATCCCACCACACCAAGCAACTATGTCTATACAAGTTATATCCAAATAAGATGGGAGGTCTCCAGATGAGATGGGAAAGCCCTGGCAATGGGGTTTGGAGATGGAACTGGTAAAGGATTCCCCAAGAATATAAGTGTCGAGACCAAGAAAATAATTTTTTTTAAACCTTACCTTCTACCTTAGAATCAATACTGTGTATTGGTTCTAAGACAGAAGAGTGGTAAGGGTAGACAATGGGGGTCAAGTGACTTGCCCAGGGTCACACAGCTGGGAAGTGTCTGAGGCCAGATTTGAACCCAGGACTCTAGGCCTGGCTCTCAATCCACTGAGCTATCCAGCTGCCCCCAAATATTTTTTTAAAGAGCAAGGAAACCAAGGTAGGAATGATAAGAGAGACCATTCTGGACATGGGGGACAGTGAGTGAAAAGACACTGTTAGGAGATGGGATATCCTGTGTGAAAAGCAAGAAAATTATTATTAGTGAATGATAGACTATCCTAGAGGGGGATAAATATATATATGAAAATTAGAAAGGTAGAAAGGGGCCAAGTTGAACAAATAGGTTTGTCTTTTGAGCTTTTTTCTATTTCATTCTAGAGGTAACAAGGGGACAGAAAACTATTTTAGAGTGTATATATGGTGGGGGAATGGCATGATGAGACTTATACTTTAGGAAAATCATTTTGGAAGCTGAATAGAAGATGGACTGAAGTAGGAGAGAAATTTCAAGTGGGGAGATCAAATGGAAGGCTGTTGCAATAATCAAAGAAAGGTAATGAGGGCTGTTCCCAAGATGGCAGCCATGTGAATGGAGAGAAGAGTTTGTATCCAATAGATGCCATGACGTTCAAAATGGACAAATCACTTAACTTCTGTCAGCCTCAGTTTCCTTTTCTGTAAAATGAGAAGAATCATAGCACCTTACCTCCCAGGGTTGTTAAGGGGATCATATGGATAAGATACAGAAATCACTTTGCAAACCTTAAAATTCGTATTTAGTCCAATCTTCTATTTTACAGAAATCCATTAGCCAAGGACACCCAGAACGAGATTCTAACCCAGCGCCACAGACTCCAATGCACTACTTCTCCCAGGGCACCTTGCTCAGAAAGCCTGCTCTCCCTGCCTCACAGATCCATTGTTCTTCCTAAACCCTTCCCACACCCCAGAGATGTGGGCTGTTATTCCTTGATTCTCTTTGTGATCTACACCTTAGTGACTTAAAGTAGAGCTGTCCCCAGGGAAGAGACCAGGAGCAACAATGAAGGCAATCATACTTGGGGAGGAAGCTGCTAATAAAAGACATGACATTTTATAGGGAGGAACAATCTCCTTTTTGAAAGTCAGAGGAGATAAGACAGTCTGTTGGGCATGTGGCAAAGAACTCTTCACAGAAGCCTACTGGGGCAGGGAAGTGGGGAGTGCACCCCCTTCCTGTCCCTGGCTGCATGGGATTTAGCACCAGCCCTGGGTTCTGAAGATTCCTATCTTAATGGCTCTGTAAAAGCCATTTCAATGCGGGCTTCACAATTACAGATGAGTCCAGAAACTTCCCACTGTTCAGCTTCTTTAGGAACACACCATGTGGCTCCAAGTTATCTTTTATTTTTTTTAAACTGGTTTTTGTCTTTGGTCTTTTGTCCAGCCACTCTTCTTGGCAATTAACCTTTTTTGTACTGTGGGGGGTATCCGGCAGGGACCCTCCAACGCCCCTAATGACCAGCACTCTGGCTCCTGCTGAGCTCCCTGAGTGTTAATGGTCCTAAAAACCTCTAACAACAATGTTGTGAGTCACTTCGAGCCTCTCATTTTGAACACTGGGCAAGGTTTTGTGTTAATAAAGAATCAATTTGGGTGGGGGAGGGAAGCCAATGGGAAAGGAAAAGAAGGAGAAAGATCATTTGGTCTAAAAGAAACAGGCCCAGACATTCTTCGCTCTCTGTTGCCCAACTTTAAATAACTCCCACTTTTAGAGGGTTTTAAAGTTTTCTAAGTATTTTCCTCCCACCACCACGCGAGCCAGGGCATTCCTGTATCATGAGTAAGACTTTACAAAGAAGGAAACTGAGGCCAAAAAAGAGGGTAAGCAAATTATCTAGTCACATTGATCTCAGCTTATCAAATCAATTCTCAAACCCAATTCTCAGAAATCTAAGCCCAGTGTTTTGGGCTTATGTTATCCATAGCCTGCTTTTATCTCTTCTTTAAATAAATTGTAAGTTCAGTCTTCAGTTCTTAGGATGGACAACTCCCCATGAACAGAACTAAAAATCTCCTAGGAAGCAATGGATGGGAGGTAGATCCAGAAAATTTAATTGTTTTAGACCTCTATAGTAAAACTCTAAACCAGGAGTTATTAATCTTATGTGTATGTGCATGCATGCATGTTTATGTATGTGGGGGGTAGGGATAAATAGAGGAAAAGAGGGAGAAAGGGAGGGAAGGATAAAGAGAGAGAGAGAGAGAGAGAGAGAGAGAGAGAGAGAGAGAGAGAGAGAAAGAGAGAAGGAGAAAGACAGGGAGAGAGAAGAAGAA
>NC_058135.1:234382652-234395169 GCF_016433145.1 Gracilinanus agilis | reverse complement strand
ATATATATATCACAACTTTTCCCATATTGGTTTCCATATATTGGTAGGTCACAATAAGAAATTAAATGGGAATGTGGGGGGAGTTTTGCAGAAGCTGCAAATGGCATGCAAAGTCCAACAGATGACAGAAAAAGTTTAGAAACTCAGAAATGCATAAAAATATGTATATTGTAAAATATCAACATATTTTATCTTTTTGTTTGTTTGTTTGTTTTTAAACCCTTAACTTCTGTGTATTGGCTCCTAGGTGGAAGAGTGGTAAGGGTGGGCAATGGGGGTCAAGTGTCTGAGGCATATTTTATCTTTTAATACCATAAACATATGCAATTTCTTTTACTGTAAATAATCCATAAAAGAAAAAGAAAAAAATCAGACTTCTCTGGTACAGAGGAAAGAGCAAAAAATTTTATGCAGATTTTCCAGATCATGGAGGCACTGCAGAAGACTATGTACATAGGATTACAAAAGCAATAATCAAAATATATTTTCTTTAACTCACATTCAAAGCCCCGGGTTAAGAATCCCTGCTCTAGAGCATATGAGTGCTCTCTCTGTAAGAGAAAAGTATAACAGACACTAATTCACATCTTTATAGGGTTTTAAGGATTACAAAGCACATTCCTCCCAACAATCCCGGGAAGCCAATAATACAAATTTGGTTCTTATTTTTTAGTGAGGGAAACAGGTCATTTAAGTTCTGACTTTCTCAGTTTCCTCAACTATAAAATGGGAATAATAAGATCTATCTTCTTATTATCTTAATAATAAAATCTATATTATCCCTTATATAAAGGATGTCAATAGATCAAATGAGAGATTCTTTGTAAAGTGTTAATCACATGTATTTAATAAATGCATAGTCCCTTCCTTTCCCCTTCAGGTCAAGAAAAAGAAAAACGTTCTAGTAGTGAAAGCTGTCAAAAAGTGAAAAGAGGTACCTTGGGAGTAATGAATACATGAAACTATTTTTCGATTAAATCACTGTTTATTCTAGTACCTGGCACATGGTGGGTGCTGGCAAATTCTTTGTTGAATTGTAGGGGGGAAAAAGTTAGGACCATTTAAGGATTCATGAAGAATGAATCTCAGCTCCCTTCTCCTAGATCCATTGATAGAGAAAGATGGCTTGGCGAATTGGATAAAGCACTTACCCTAAAACCAGAAAGACCTAAGTTCAGGTCTGGTCTCTGACACATACTAGTGGTATGACCCTTGGAAAATTCTCTTAATCTCTTAAGGGTCTAGAGATCCACAAAGGCTCTAAGTTACCACTTGGGGCATGTGAATACTCTTTTGCTATAAGAAATGGAAGGAATGGTTTCAGAGAAATCCAAGACTTTTGTGAAGTGAGCAGAATCAAGAGAACAATTTATACAACCACAACGTGTATGTCATTATAAAAGGGAACAATTTTGAAAGATTTAAGGATCCTGATCAGCACAACCATCAAGCCCAGTTTCAGAGCCCCAGTAATGAAGAAGATTACTCCCTTCTTCAAGTGATGCATTGAAGATGCTTTTGAACCTGCATTTTGGAGGCACGGCTGATGTGGAATTTTTTTTTTGCTATGACAATGCCTATGTTTAAGGATTTTCTTTTTGCTTTTTCCTTCTCTTTTAAGAGCAGGAAGAAAAAATATAGGGGAAAATTTTGTTAAACAATTCAATTTATGTATTTGTTATTTTTTTTATTTTATTATTTATAGAGTGCCCAGCCTATTGTCAAGAGACCTTAGATTCAAATCTGGCCTCAGATAATTTCTAGCTGTGTGATGCTGGACTCAATTTCCTCATCTATAAAATGTGCTAGAGAAGGAAATGGCAAACCACTCCAATAACTTTGCCAAGAAAACCCCAAATTGGGTCACAAAGTGTTGAACATTAAAAAACAACAGAATGATAAAAAAAAGTTGCAAAGAAGAAAACAAATTGTATTTTCAGAGAGAATTTCCTCATATGACATTTTCTATGCCAGCAAAATCTTATTTTTTAAAATTTATTTATTTAACTAATTTAGAATATTTTTCCTTGCTTACATGATTCATGTTCTTTCCTTCCCTTCCAGCCACCTCCTCCCATAGCCAAAAAACAATTCAATTTGGTTTTACATGTATCATTGTTCAAGACCTATTTCCATATTATTGATATTTGCACTAGGGTGATTGTTTAGAGTCTGCATCCCCAATCATATCCCCATTGACCCATGTGATCAAAGAAATGTTTTTTCTTCTGTGTTTCTACTTCTACAGTTCTTTCTCTGGATGTGGGTAGTGTTCTTTCTCATAAGTCCCTCAGAATTGTCCCTTATCATTGCATTGCTGCTAGTACAGAAGTCCATCACATTCGATTTTACCACAGTATATCAGTCTCTGTGTACAATGTTCTCCTGATTCTGCCCCTTTCACTCTGCCTCAATTCCTGGAGGTCGTTCCAGTTCACATGGAATTGCTCCAGTTCGTTATTCCTTTGAGCACAATAGTATTCCATCACCAACAGATACCACAATTTGAGAATGAACAACTGATCACCAGACAGGTAATCATCCACACTCATCTTAAGGAACGCAAAACTCATCCATCGTTCAAGGTCACCCAGTTGGTATTTGAGATTTCCTAACTATAATTTCTATCCTTTGCTACTACCTGCGATTTTTAGTAGAAGCTACAACACCAATAATAATGGCAATAATAATATTAATAATAATAATAATAATAGCTATAATTTATATAAATAGTACCTTAAGATGGCATAGAGCTTTACAAATTTTATCTGCAGTGATCCAAGATAACTCCAGAGACTCACAATAAAAAATGTCATCTGCCCTCTGAGAAAGAATTAATGAAGTCTGAATGCAGACTGAAATATAATATTTTACACTTTGTTTCTTCTTTTTTTTGTCTGAAATCTCTTCCATAAAATGTCCAATATGGAAAAATATTTTACATGATTGCACATATAAAAATCTATATCATTAGATTACTTACTAACTCATGCAAGGGGTTGGAGGGAGGAAGGGAAGGAGAGAGAGAATTTAGAACTCAAAATGTTTTTTAAATAAAGATTACAAATTGTTTTTACATATAATTGGGGAGGAATAAAATACTTTAAAAAATTAAGTGCCATTTAGCCACAACTTTCCCATTCTGTATGTGATCAATTGATTCTTTGAAACTAAGTACAAGTTTTTATTTTACTCCTATTGTCTCCTTGCTAGTTAGAACCTTTTGTTCTGGTCTGTTGAGATAATTTTGAAACTTGGTTGTGTTCTCCATTATATTAGTAATCCCTCCCAGACATAACCTCCTCTTCCCATCGTATCTTCCAGGAGAGAAGCGGTATGGATCATGTACCTATAGAGATAACCAATGTTTCACAGATATGTTAGATGGACTGCCAAAGACAATCTGTATTTATATAAATATAAAGAGATAAAGTTAAAAATAAAAAGAGATGAAGTTATAAATATAAAGAGATAATCAACATTTCATGGGAGCATTGTTTGGAGGGACAAAACCCAATAGAAAACAGGATGCTTCCTCTTTGGTTGGCATATGGCACACATATATAAATGTACCAATAAACTTGACTTAGCAAACTATTGTGTGGAAATAGCCTTGCACAGAACATGGTGGGAGGGAAATCTGCCTTCTTGGTGGGATGTCAATAAAGGAGACATCCCTGGGCAGTCAGGAAGCTTTTTGTGGTCTTTCCAGCTATTAATATTTTCCTCTTCCTTCAAGGTTACCATGTATCTGCTTTGATATACTTCACTGCATATATATATATATATATATATATATATATATATATATATATATAGTTACCTCCTTTAGACTAGAAGCTCCTTTAGGTCAGGGACTATTTCACTTTTGTTTTTTTGTGTCTTCAGGGTCTATCATAGTTCCTTATACTTGGGAGGTGCTTAGTTAATGCTTTTCTTGAATGAAGATGGCATCTTACCACTTGACACCATAGGTAGCACCAAATAAGGATCAGAAGACAGGTCAGATCATCAAGGGAATTCATTGTCCAGATTGCTCTGGGAAGAATATTTTTAATATAGAAGTCAACAGACATTTATTATATGTTTACTATGTGCCAAGCACAGTGTTCTCTGGACTAAGACCACTGAAGAATAAAAAGACTTGACCCTAATATAATACATTAATATACTTCAGAGAGCACAAACGGAAGAGACAAGGATCCAAAAAGACATTGAACAATGAAGTCCTAAACAATTAGTGGGTCAATAAAAAAATCAGAGAAACAAATAATCAATTATCATGTGAAAAAATGATAATAATTAAACAATATATGAAAATTTCTGGGATGCAGCTAAAGGAGTCCTCAGGAGTGAAATTATATCCCTAAAATATACATTAGTAAAATAGAAAGAGAGAGGATTAATGAAATAAATATGTTTTATGAATACAGGAAGACCTTCAAAAATATAAAATTTTCAAAGTAACAGAAGACCAAATAGAAATCTCAAATGAATTCATCTCAGAAGAAAAAAACAAAAACCAAAGAAACTATGAAAAATGGATGAGGGGATTGAACAGCAACAATAACAACAAAAATTCTTGGTCCCGATAGAATTACAGGAAAAATCCATCAAACTTTTTAAAAGAACAATTAATACCAATATTATACCAAAACATTCAAAACTGCCTGATTAATAGTCACAGGGAGAAAAAAGATTTTTAACAAAATACAAAATTCATTAACACTAAAAACTCTACAAAGTATAGGCATAGAGAGATGTTTTTACTATCATAAAAGTATCCAAATCTAAAAAGCATTATATGGAATGGGAATACATTAGAAGATTTCCCAATAAATAAAGGAGTAGAGTTAAGGATGTCCACACTCTAGGATATTGTTCGATATAGTTTTAATTAATTAATTTATTTATTTTAACCCTTATCTTCTGTCTTAGAATCAATACTGTGTATTGGTTCCAAGGCAGAAGAGTGGTAAGGGCTAGGCAATGAGGGTTAAGTGACTTGCCCAGGGTCACACAGCTAGGACGTATTTGAGGTCATATTTGAACTCAGGACCTCCCATCTCTGGGCCTGGCTCTCAATCCACTGAGCCATCTAGCTGCCCTCTTTATATAGTTTTAGAAATGCTAATAAAGGCTAATTGAAACAATGAATTGCTTCAGTAAAATTGCAGCTATACAATAGTGACAAGAATGAATCACATTTCTATATAATAACAAAATCCAAATTGCAATAATTTTAGTTATATTTATCCATATTAATTTCAACAACTGAAGTAAAAATGAATCATCAATAAAATTTCTATATAAAAAAATAGTCAGGAAGAGAGAAATAGCAGGTTCATATAGAAGAAATCTAAACCGAGTGAGCACAACACAATCTTTAAGAGAATCAAATTCTCAAGATTCTACCAAAAGGAGAATATATTAAAAGAATGGAAAAATTCAGATACTTTAAATAGACTTGATGAAGACCCAGGATTTAGAGCTAGAAATGTAGGACCATTTCTATATGAACCCCATCAAAAAAGACAAGAAAAAAGGCTACTTCTGCAAAAGAGAAGGAAGATGGAAGAGGAGAAGATTTGATTCAATATAAAATTAACGTCTCTAGTGTCCTTTCCTTGCCATTCATCTAAGATCCTATGTAGTTTAGTGTTTGCATAGCAATCATTATTATTTTCTTTATCCTCACAAGCCTGTATGGTAAATAAGATTATTTCTATTTTACAAATAAGATAACTGAGATTCCTAGAGACTGAGTGCTTGCCAGAGGGGTCTTTGCCATCATTAACTATTGTTATCAATAGTGAAATAGTGAGATTTAGCAGAATAAGAATCTGGCCTCAGGACCAAGTGAGTCTGAATTCAAATTCTACTTCAGACATACCCTGGATGTATGACCTTTGGAAATGGAATGAATTATCATATGCAAAGTGCTATGTAAAAACTAACTATTATTAAAGTAACAATCTCTCATTTCCCCTCAGATAACTCTCTGAGAAAATGAATTTCAGATAAATCACAATTCTATAGATGGAAAATGTTTCTTATGTTAGTGAAATCACCAGTCTAGGACCAAATTTTATTGTTCAGTCATTTCAGTTGTGTTTGGTTCTTTATTACCTCATTTGATGTTTTCTCTGCAAAGATACCAGTGGTTTGCCATCTCCTTCAACAGCTCATTTTACAAATGGGGAAACTGAGGCAAGGGGTTAAGTGACTTGCTCAAAGTCACACAGCTAGTATCTGAGACCACATATAAACTCAGGAAGATGAGTCCTCCTGACTTCAGATCTGGCATTGAGCCTAAAGCTATATTATTATTTTTAATTATCTTTTTCTCATCTTTTTTTTTTATGGAGTTTAGTCAGAAACAATCCTATGATAAATCACCATCCTGCTTTTTTTTCTTTTCTATTTAAGACCCTGCAGTTATAGCAAAGGTGAGTAAAGATAAAATAAATGTTTTATATTAAAATTGAATGAAGGTTGAATTGTAAGCTCATCTCCTGCAAGCCCAAGAAAAGTATCTTTGAGATAATTCTAGAAGCAGACCAGAGATGATGGAAATAACATAGACTCCATCATGGTCCTACCTGATTCTTTATTTCTTCTGCTAGGTCTCTATCATTTGAGAACTTTTCATTCTACATAATTATTAGCCGTAGTTGAGGAAGAGAAGGAGGAAGACGAGCATTGCCCATTCCCCAGAACCCCAGACTAAAAATTGTCGAAGCTGCCACCGACTTAAGACTTTGGTCCTCCGAGGAATCCCAAGAATTGGAAAAGTCCAATTTGGAACACCACGCGAGGGAGGTAGGACTCCTCCTTGTCCTGCCTAAGCAAACTCTTCACCAGGAGCTTTTCTGAGACTCCTGGGAAGCCTCGAGAAAGAGAAATGTGTCAGCAACACAGCCACTGACTTATGAATAAGGATGGAAATGAGTGCAAACAGATTGTCCAGTGCACTCTTCAGAGCCTCTCCTCCTTTTCTTTCTTGTGTGGAATCCCCACTGTAATTACATCTTGCCCGTCAGGTCATAAATTGTCCTTCTTACAAACCAGGCGCTATGGACCGGCTTTTAAATGCACTAAAACTCAGCTTGGAGCAGTAGACCTCTCTCAGCAAATTCAAAACATACTATCTTCAGCCCTAATCACTGGCAGGGCTCCTGGAAGGAGCCGGCCAAGTGGATACTCTGTGCTCCCTGCTAACCCAAAGCCGCCATGAGTTTTAGTTTAGTAATTTGGCTTCCAGCTCTGCCCACTTTAAGCCACAGAGAGAAGAGGGGAGAAGCAAACTCTTTTGGCAAAATCAGTCACTCCGAAAGCCAACAGACTGTCATTGTTCCCTCCTCTGACTGGGCAGCTCAAACAAAAACTTGGTCTTTTAGAGTTTTTTTTTAAGCATTTATGAACAAACACCATAAGATTCCCAGAAAGAAAGCAGAGAAGAAATAACAAATAAAATGAGCAAAGTCTCTGAATAAAGAGTCAAAATTTTCCCCAGTTTATAAATAATTGAGACTACTTGCATTCTGGCTACCTTTGGTCTCAGCGTGAGGAAACAGGATACCAGAAGGATGGCGTTGGGAGTCAGAGGAACTGGATTTGAATCCCAGCCTGTTTCTTAGCTGGTGACCTCGATACATCTGCCTGTCTGGGGAAGTTTCCCCTACTGGAGAATAGATATTATTCCTCAGTGTGTAAATATGTGTGCAATCATAGATACACGTATATACATTTATATAAAATTCATTGATGCTTATTATGTATATTATTATACATATACCTATATACATGCACATATATACACAGACATATATAAATATACACATATATTTTATACATAATATATATAAATACACACACAAGATTATACCATGTTTTAGTGGACAGACTTCTGAATTTGAAATCAGGGATATTTGGGTTCAAATCCTACCTCAACCATAATCTGGGCCAATCACTTCATTTTTATAAGCCTCAGTTTCTACATGTGTAAACTAGGGGCAGCTAGATGGCTTAGAGAAGAGAGAGTGCCAAGGTTGGAGTCAAGAGTTTAAAGAGGCCCTCAGATACTCCCTGGGTAAGTCACTTAACCCTGCTTGCCTCAGTTTCTTCATCTGGAAAAAGATTTAGAAAAGGAAAAGGAAAACCACTCCAGGATCTTTGACAAGAAAACGCCAGAAAGGGGTCACGAAGAAGCAGACACCCCTGAAAATGACTGAACGACCACAAATCGAGATTAATCACAGTACCTGCTGCTCAGATTTTTTTTGTGAAGCTCAAATGAGAATACATAGATTCTTTGTGAACTTTCAAGATTTAGCTGAATCTTAGTTATTGTTAATCTGTAAAACAAGGAGATGTGGTGATGATCTCTAGGGTCCCTCTGGTTCTAAACCTTGTCAGTCTTAGAAACTGATCTGTTCAAACACAATGGACTTCTCTACTAACAGCAATGCAATGTTCCAGGACAATTTTGAGGGACTTATGAGGAAGAACACTATGCACACCCAGAGAAAGAACCGTGGGAGCAGAAACACAGAAGAAAAAAAACTGCTTGATCACATAGGTGGATGGGGATATGATTGGGGATGTAGATTCTAAACTCTCACCCTAATGTAAATATTAATAATATGGAAATAGGTCCAGATCAGTGATACATATAAAACCCAGTAGAATTGCTCTTTGGCTACAAGAGGGGAGTAGGAGGAGGGGAAGGAAAGAACATGAATAATCTTGAAACCATGGAAAATTATTCTAAATTAATCAATTAAATAAAATTTTTTAAAAACTGATGTGTTCTGTAGCTAGAAAAGGGTCTTTTATTTCTCTGCATTATAAAATGAGGGACTGTTATATGCCTCGAGCTCCTCAGACTTGAAGCAGCATAATTTGGGGGGGCTAGGAGGAAATTGGGGGGAAGGGGTAGCACCTCGAGCCCCTAAATCCTTCGGAGAACATTTGACTTCATAGCCTGGCCAATCCTGCATCCCAGGCAGAAATCACCCTGGCATCCCTCAGGTTTGACAGGGATCCACAAGGGCTCCAAAGGGGAGCCAGGGCAGGCTGCCATCTCAGGGCTCCTCACCCTCTTAACCTGTGACCCTGGGGAAGTCCAGGAGGTTGGAGTTAGGAAGGAGGAGGAAAACCCTGAAGCTGATTGTACGTAATCAATCCATGATCCCTGCTGGCTAATACCAAGCAATCAGACAAAAAGCCAAGCTGTGGCTGGGGTGAGGAGGCCTGCCAATCTCAGGCTGAACCCCCAGAGAAGGCGGGAGGGAGCTACCGAACTGGCTTTTAAACAATGCCCTATTCAGGGCTTAGTATCTGTTCTTAATATCAAGACCCAGCCTAGGCCTCTCTCTGTGGGAGGAGAAAAGCATCTCAGGCAATGGTTCAGGCCAGGAGAGCAATTATACACTAACCTAAGACGTTCACAAAATGGGAGACATAAAAATATTTTCAAAGTGGAAATAATTTAAGGACCTTCTAAATATCTTAACAGCGCACTTGGCCACGCTCAGATTCAGGAAGCAATATTTTATGCTTAGCGGCAGAATTTTTTTTTTTTTTTTTGTGAGCCAGAAATCCGAAGACGGGACTGTGCTCCATCAAACTGTGACAACAGCCTAGCTCACCCTCTCCAAAAGCAGGAAATGCCATTTGGAAGGTGGACAAAGAGCTGGGCTACTTGGTCCAGCCAGCGCCTTCTCGTGCCACCTTGGACACAGCACTGCCTGTTTTGGGGACAAAGCAGGGCAGCTTGGGGGGGGGGGGGAGCAGCTGAGAGTTTCAGCAGAAATCCCTGGTCATGGACAGAAAGTCCTGGGAATCCTTGGGGCCGAGCCCTCTGCTTTCTGTCATTTGGCAGATAAGAAGAGGGATAAGTGTCATGGCTGACAAGGTAGGAGACAGAATTCCCAACAAGCCCAAGAGACTAGTTTTGGGCAGATCCCACTTCATAAATCTGTGTTCTCGGCAGGAATCTGCCTTGTGAAATGCCCCTGAGTGCCCTGTTTCTGATACCGCCCCTGGAAGGGGAATAGGAACTCATGAAATTCTGAGTGATCTTGCTCTTATGGAAGGAAGCCTGGGAAGAGACCTGTTGTACCTCTGAACATAATCCAATCAAACTCTTCCCCACACATGGAGACACAAAGAAGAAGTCAAACATCTGCCATGGTGAAATCAAAGTATTCCAGGAAGAAGGAGCCGTTGGATCTCTCCTCCTTGCCCCATTTTCATCTTTAACCTGGAAGAGGCATGTGGCACATTCTTAGTGAGTCTGACAGAATGTCTTATGGCATCGAAGAGTTTCTTTCCCCAGCATCTGATAGGAGAATTCACCCAAAGACTTGGAAAATGGGACTTTCTCCCAAGACCCAGTTGGGGTTGGTTTTGACTTCACTAGGGAACTGGTTCGACTTTTGGGTCTCATATGTGCTAAGCTCTGAAGATACAAATACAAAGAAAAATAAAGGCAATTCCCGCCCTAAAAGAGCTTATATTTCAAGTGGGGAAGAAAACACATAAAAAGAAAATCTGAAAAGGGGAGAGGAAAGAGGATAGCAGAAACATAGCAATGAAGTCCAGAAAGTCAGAAGTACAGCTACAAAGAGAGTGAAACTGAACTGGGCCCATCCATGAAATGGAGGCCACCCAAAAGGAACTTGGTAATGGAAATGGTGAACCAATATGTTAGAAAGACGTTCCAGGGTAAGAAAAAGGTCCCAAGTGCTAAAGGAAGTTGCAGCATGAGAAGGCAGCTAAATTATGATGGCAAAATTTGGAAAGTCAGAAACTGAGCCGAGACAGGGAAGGAACAATTCATTTCAATTAACATTCATTAAACACTTCTATGTTCCAAGCATTCTGCTAAGCACTGGGGATAGAAATAAGAAAAAAGAAAGTTCCTGCCTCCAAGGAAGGGAGAGAGAGAATGTTAGTTGATGAGTTCCTTGAATTTCTCTGCAAACAACTTCCCCTTTTACTCCTCAACAGAATTGTTTCTGTTTGTGTCTTCAATATTTCATTTTTCATACTTTACCAACCTTTTGGGGCTGACTTTCTGTGGAATGCTGGGCATGAATTCTTTTTTAAATTTAATTAAATTTTATTTTCTGATTTGAATTCCCTTCCTCCCATCAATTGAAAAAGTAAGAAAAATCCTTGTTACAAACGTGTATAGTCGAACAAAACATACTTCCACATTTGGGCTATGGAATCTTACCTATCCTTTTTCTAAGACCCTTTAAATGTGCTTTCCCCAAATCCTGCATGCATGTCAGACTTTCTTTTTGTTCCCTGTCATGAATCCAAAGACGAGTCATTTCCCCTTATGACTGCTAACATTTCTACTTCCTTACATTTTCCTGCTTCATGGACAAGTCATAACATCTTAGAGCTTTGGTCTCCTCATCTGTAAAATGAAGATAATAATGTGTCCACCATATAAAACATTCTTCAAGTCTTGAAGTAGTATACCACCATGAGTTGCCTTTGTTGTTTATGCCATAACATTAACATCCTTCTTGTAACTGATGCACATCATCATGACTGTCCTTGACTCTTCTATTTCCTCCATCTCCATAAACAAGAAGTTACCCCAAATCATCAATACTATCTCCACACCACAACTTACATCTATTCCCTTCTATCCTCTTCATAGAGCTACTAGTCTAGCTCGGTCCCTCATGACTTCTCAATTGGACTAATGCAATAGACTACAAAGTGGTCTTCCTGATTCCAATTTTTCTATTGTCCAATCTCTTCCTCCATACCGCCTAAAAATTGTCTTTCTGAGGCATCATGACACTGCTCTAAAACTTTCTGTAGTTACCTTCATATCATACCTAAGATAAAATATGAACAACAGCCTAGCATTGAAAAGCCTCTGTAGTTTGAGTCTGTTATCCCTAAGCAAACTTATTGAATATTCTTCCCTTTCATGCATTTGATAATCCAGCAAAAACTGACCTACAAATTATCTCCCAAATAGGGCATCCCATTTCTTCCCTACGTCTATGCCTTCATACAGGATACCTCCTTCTTATTTTTACTTCTAGGTCTTCTTGTCTTACTTTAAGGACTAGTTGAGGTACCCTGTTTTTCAAAGATCTTCTCTTAGTTTTCTCTCTTTTCAATTTTGCTTCTACTACATTAATCTGTTGGTTAACTGTTGGGATTCTGTCTTTAAATCCACAGTAACTAGCCTAGTGTTCTGCATGTAGTATGTCCTTAACAAATGTTTACTGTGATAGCTGAGTTCTGTAGCAAAATCATCCTTGTTTTTGAGATGTAAACCTGAAAAAGTATTCCTCTTTACTTCATTTAAAAGATGAAAATATCAGTAAGGCACTCTCAGCAGTTATTAGTTGCATACCTTTGCAAAGAAAGAGAAAGAGAGAGAGACAGGCAGAGACAGAGGGAGACAGAGAAAAAGAGGGAGTCAGGGAGAGAGAGAGAGAGAGAGAGAGAGAGAGAGAGAGAGAGAGAGAGAGAC